>NC_021164.2:35769395-35783361 GCF_000331145.2 Cicer arietinum
CCAACTTGGTTCCAACAATAACTTCGACTATCACCTCCATCATTGTAATTTCCACCTCCTCTAAAGGCATAATGAAACAATCCAGAGCTTCTTGGTGGTTCTATTTGTTGATGGTTATATGATGAATTTATAGATGAAACATATTAATTCATAGGAGGTTGGTTATAAAATGGTGAGTTTTAATTTGGCATATGTGGATAATACTCATGTGACATTTTTGTTATAAGCATACCCATGTGACATATACGAAGGATGATGGTAATATGATGGATAATTTCCTTGACTACCTTGAAATGGTGCTGCAAGACCAAAATTACCAAATGATGGTGATACACAAGATGAGGAAGAATCATCCAATAGAGTCGCTTTATGCCTTATGGCTTTACCATGTCTAATTCAACCTCTACTACTAATACTAACATCACCACCAATCATATCACCTAAATTTTCTTCCATTCTATGGGGCAATAGATTTTGATGACACCTAATGCATAGTTCTTTTTGCAAAGAATGGAATGACCATTCCCTTATTCCTTGAGTTTGTTTGGATTACCATCACCACCACTACCAACACTATTTGTCTCATTGGTTGGACTTAAACCACCATCTCCACCAGAAATTCCTTCAATCTCATTATCATAATCAATAAGGATTCACTCTATATTTTGGGTTCCATCCAACAACAGTTGCTCTCTTTCCTCAATCCACAAAAAAAAAATAATCTTCCTGAAATACATAATCAAGGTTGATAAGATTAAAAACTTATGAATTGTGAAACACAAAATAATTTGGGAACTTGATTCGGGAACTGCACACTTAAATAGAACATTAGTGCTTTAAATTGTTCCCACAAAATAATGTTGCTATCATCAAAACAAGTGAGTGTCATAGTTCTTCAAATCAACTTGGTTCTAAAAATATCCCCCTTTTTAATGATGACATACATCTATTTTTATGAATAATTTTTAATTTTAAAAGAGTAAAAAGAATTAACATAGAATAACACAGCAAGACTCCCCCTTAATATATGTATGTTTACATGTAAGAGTGATGAAAGATATTCTGACAAGATAGTTCATAAGCGTTAGTAATGGAAATTAAAAAGAACTTAAAATTTTCAATAAAATTGTTCAAGATATTCTCCCCCTTTTGCCATCAAACAAAAATGAGTAGAGTAGCCAACAAGTAGGAAAAAAAAGTACAACAGAGAAAAAGAAATACACAGAAAAACAAAAATAACAGGGAACTAAAAATTTGGATTGGTCAACCTAGCTAAGAATAAACTTAGGGTAGTTTGAATGTTCTCCTAATTCTTGGATGTATGTTCCATGAACACCTCAGTCTTAGCTTCTAGCCTATCAAAATATTCCTTTTTTACTAACTGGGAAGGATCAAACATGAGGCCAAAGGGCGTGACAAAATTACTTCTAGAGGCATATTTTGCAAAACCTGAAGCAGATGCAACAAGAACATCCAAGAAAGGTATCTAAACATGTGGAATAGTCACAAGAAACTACAATGGTGCTAAGAGATCAACCTCTAGGGGTTCCATATGAACACCACTATAGGGAGATGTGTATTTCCTTGATGAGCATGTTAGGACCAAGTTGGTTTGAAGAACTATGACCATTACTTGTTTTGAGGATAACAAAATTATTTTGTGGGTACATCTTAAAGCACTAATGTTCTATTTACGTGTGTAGTTCCCATACATGTTTATTTTGAAACGACTTTACGATGCATCCTCTAATGCTTGGACTAAGTTAAAGTAACAATAAGACTCCACTATGATTTTTCATTTTACGAGTCTGATGAACGTACTCTGAAACGCGCCTCTGGTTATGCAAACAATGCTCTGTCTAGTTTTACTTTGATGACTACAACAAGCATTTGATTGTCTCCCTCTACTAAGATTTACAAGCAAATGTTTGTCTACTTCTAATAATCATGTCAAGAAAGTAATTGTCTGACTCTATTTAAAAGTAAATGCTCATATGAAAAGTCAACATTATGAAAAGTCAACTCTAAGAAAGGTCAATGTTTTGAAAAGTCAATGTTATGAAAAAGAAAATTTTGTGTGCATCCTCTATTCAACACTCTAAATATGTTATTTATCTGAAGGTCTATGTGACATACTCTAATAATGATATCATCTGCTCTCTGTCTCCATATCAAGATACACATAATCAATCACAAGAACTATTTTTGGACAAGATTTAAGGACTATACATTCGTCTCTAAATTATTGCTCTCTATTATTTTGTTTTGTCTAAGTGTTGAGAAACAATTTTTGAGAATATTTAGAAAACCCTGAAACTTACTTCTTTGTAACCTAGTCAGTAGTGGTTGCATTCCTCAACGGCTTGAATTTGCTAAGCTAGAAGGTTGAGAACACTTTAACACAATCAGTTTGACTAACAGGTGTTCAGTGGAAGTGTGATTCGATTGATGAATTAGGGGATTAAATCCTTCAGTTTGAAGAGAGTGGACGTAGCAACTGTGTCGATGATGAACCAAGATAAATTGGTTGTGTTACTCTGTGTTTCTATTTTATCTACTCTATTTTCATCACTTTGTTTTAATATTGCTAAAACATTTTTTAAAATAAAACACAGTTCAAACCCCTCATTCCTTGTGTTTCTCGTTCTACAAAGCCTTCTACCATGGTTGTTAGTAGCTTTCTAGATCGACTGCTCTGGGCTTTCTCAAGATCCATAGATAAAGGATCTTAGTTATTTATCTGAAACCAGTAGAATTCTGGAAGACCAACTACATTATGTGATCCATTGTGTTCCTTTTTCAATTGTTGACAAACGAGAGGACCTTGTTCCACTAGTTTGAAAGGTCATTAGGGTTTAAACTTTAAGCACTCATATTACGTGCTAAAGTGATTTTGGAAATAAGAGAAATAATGAATGAGTCAAGGTTTAGGAAGGATGCACAAGAAGTAATGAGTGCAATTTCCAGAGTCATAACTTTTATCAAAGTTGGAGTCGTTGACTTCATATTGCATTGACTTTCCTTTTGTGTTAACTTTTTCATGTTTCATTGACTTTTCATTTGAGCCAATGACTTCCCTCAGGGTCAGACACTTGTTTGTGTTGGAGGCATAATATATTAATCAAATTCAAAAGTAGTATGAAGATCAGAGTCAAACCCAATCATCTTCTGGTGATGAATTAATAGTAGAGGCAACTTAGTAGAGGCAGAGTCAATGTTGGATATCATAGTTAGAGGCTTGCCTCTAAGTTGCTTTGTTGGAGACAGCTTATTTGAACATGTTGGACTTGACTTCCAAGTCTCATCTTCAGAGGCAAAACCTTGGAGGCAGATCATCAGAGTCAGATCCTTAAACTCAGTTACTTAAAGGAAGATCCTTAAAGGCATCTCCTTTGGAGAGCACGTGTTGTTCCTTTCATCTAATTTGTCCTTTTATTATGTTTCCTATTAATATGCTCGCTTCCTCTAATGGACCCGTTTCCTTTGATTTGAGGAGCTTCCTCTAATGACTGTGCTTCCTCTAATCTGTGGTGCTTCCTTTAATCTTGGGTGCTTCGTCTAATCTTGGGCGATTCCTTCTAATTTATTTTTTGCACACAATTAAATTATTAGTTCATTAAATTGTTCCACAAAATATATTTGTTATCATCAAAACTAGATTAAGAATTAATCTACAAACCATCCAGGTTCAATCAATTCCCGCCTTTTAAAATTACCTAGATGGTAAGTGACATTCTTCTTTAACAACTAGAAGCTTCAATTGCTTTGCAAGATGTCAATCACAAGCTAGACCTTCTCACCTCTCAAATGGAAGAAGTATTTGAACTCTTGAGGTGTGTCCTTAGATGTCTCTAGAACTTCTCTCTAGGATTAGTTTTTTTTTTTTTTTTTTGAAGTTACCTTTTCTTTTCCCTCATGTATCTGCATTGTAATTGTGATCTTCATCTTAATGATATGTTACCCTTTCCTTTTTTGTTATTTTAGGTTTCTTTTGAGCTTTCTTTTAAAAACTTATTCATGTTAATCATTTGTGTTTCTTGTGTGTGTTTAATGTGCATGATTACTTACTATAAATTCTATAATTTCACCATGTTTTTATAATGACAAAGAGGGAGAAAAGTAGAAAATATAGTAACACAATTAATTGTATGTTTGTGTCTTAACATCTATTTGCATCTGCATTGCATCATCTACACTACATCATTTGTTTGTTTAATCATTTGCATCATTTGCATGTGTTTGTTGCATATACATCTAAAATATCTTCTTTTTTTTTTTTTTTACATAGCACTGTCATATAGGATAAAGTCTTGCAATTCACCCTTGTTTTGAAAAGCTTAACACCCTCTAAAAACATGGTTTCTTCAATTAGGCTTAACATCCTAAGAAGAACAATAGTTCAAATGCTTTACATTCTGAGAATTGTAAAATGTTAATAAAAAAACTTCATACGAAACCAAATTAAGGCTTAATATCCTAGGAATCTGTGAACTCTTTTTTGAAAGTCTGGTCATATTTTTTTCTCATGATAGTTGTGGTTTTTTTGTCTTTGTCATTTCCCTCTTATTTTACCCTTATGTCTATCAAAATTAAAATAACTTAATAAGCTTGAAAAATCTTAAATAATTGCATTTATCATATTCAGGGGGAGTCCCACAATTTTCATTTATAAGTTTCTTTTTAGAAGATCAAATGATTATCAAGTTAAACAATTTTTTAGTACTACATTCAGGGGGGGGGGGCATTTTTTAAAATCTTATTTTGTGAAGGAAAATTGTTCATAATTGTATTATAGTTATTTGTCATCATCAAATAGGGGAGATTGTTAGTGCAAAAGCAATTTTAGCTACCATCCTCTAGTTGATGTCTTGATCATAACAAAAACAAACAAATAAACAATAATTATCCCCTAATTGTATTTGCTAAGTGTGCAGATTAAGTTAGAAGACAAATATTTATATTTATCTATTTTAAAGTAACATAAATTACAATTAAGTAATAGATAATAATCTAAGTGGTTCTAAACACAAAATATTATCACTTAATAAACAAGTAACTATGTTTACTAATAGAGTAAGTTATAATATAACAATAAGAAGTATTGCGATATACAGTCTGAGTCAAAACCTTAATAACCATAAAGTTTCTCTATAAAAGAACGTGTAATATTCATTGAAACATAACAACAAAAAATACTACAAAAAACACAATAATGTCGTGTCTACACCTTTGTTTTTTTACCCTATTATTTTTCTAAGTGCTTAGAGATATTTTACTTTATGAGAGCATAGCTTTGCAAACACGCTCTTGTGGGAGTTATTCAGAAAAATCTCATAAACACTTTTTGTTTGTAATCTAGCCCAGTAGAGGTCGTATCTCTCAACAGCTTGATTGTACTAAGCTAGAATGTTGAGAAGACTTGAACAAAATCAGGTTGACTAATAGGTGTTCATAGGATGTGTGACTCAATTGAGTGGATTAAATTCTTCAATTTGATGAGACTGAACGTCGCTACTGTGTTGGAGGTGAACTAGGATAAATTGGATTGTGTTATTATGTGTTTATATTTTTATCTTCTCTGTTTTATTTGTTTTAATCTTACTGAAAACCTTTTTAAAATAAAGCACAATTCAACCCCCATTTTTTGTGTTTTTCGTTCTACAAGGATAAGTTCATATTTCTCTGGTTGATGGCGTGGTCTCTCAGACCTACGAGGTGCTTGTGCTACTTGAGCATGAGGCTTACCCGCAACTCCTTGCGGTGCTTGTTCTTGTTCTATCACAAGTGCTACAATTGTTTGTGGATCTTGGACTTCTCCAAGTCCTATATTCCTTCCACAGTTTCTTAAAAGGCAAACTCCAAACACTTTGTCATTAGAGGAATATAGGACTTATAATACCCCATAAATATACATTTATCATACTTAGAGCCAAGTTTATTATAAATTAAATGTTTCACACAAAACCTCACAACTTTATTCTTTTCAAATACTACATCCATAATGATCACAACTTTTCCTCCTCTAGATCTAGTCAACTAGACTTTGTATCATTTTACCCTTTAGGATAACCAAGGAATATAACTTTCTTAGATCTTGGCTCAAGCTTTCCTTCATTAGCATGAATGTAAGTTGTGCAGCCAAAAATCCTAAGATTTTCATAGCTCAAGCTTTCTTAGATCACACATTATTTAACATATCTGAATACCTCTATTCTCATAATTTTTGGCCAATGTTGTTACCGATAGGACTTTTCCATCATCAAACATATCGTAAGAGTCAAACCATTATTGATGTAGTGTGATGTGGAATGAACACCCAAAGTCAAGAATATATTCATTTATGTATGCTTCCTTAGTTACTGCAAGAACATCTAAGCTTTCATACCCATCTGCCACGATATCCATGTCGCTTGAATCTCTACCTTTTCCATTGTTTTTCTTCTTGAATTTAGAATTAAACATTAACTAACTAACTAAAACAATTTGATGAGCCATTCATATATATCACAATTTGGTTTAGAAAAAAATATCAAGTAAAAGAAAAAGAAAAAATTATACTTTTGTGAATCATAGTTTGTCACACTAACGAAAAAATCTCCATAAAGAGATATTTTTCTTTTCCATTATTCGCCCTTATTTTTTTAATTCATTATATTAATTACTTTTTAGTATGTCAGGGTTGAGGTTGAATTCAATAATTAAATCAAATTTATAATTTAATTATAGTAAACTAATAAATTTCATTAATTATGATACTAATTTTTTTTTCAGTCTGTCTCTTTTCTGTTTTTTTCTTTTTCTTCTGTTTTCAATTTTCTTTTTTGGATAATTTTTTTTAATTTAATTAAATTTAAATTAATAATAATTTATTTTTAATTAATTTCAAATAAAATTTAACTAATTTTGATATGAAATAAATTAAGTTATTGAGGTTTAAATCTATAATTTAATTAGATAATTAAAATTTTATATTGAAAACAGGTAAATTTTATTAACTTAAAAGAAAATAATAAAGTAAGAACCTGAATCGCTTAATGAATTTAATATTTATCAATTTTGACTAGAAATCAAATTGACAATATAAAGTTGATATTAAGTTTTGTTGTTAATTTTGTTTTTGTTCTTTAAAAAGTAATATATTGTCTGTAGATTGACGCTATTTTTTATGATTGTAAACAATTATTTTTCCTTCATTTTAAAAATTCACAGTTAAAAATAAATCAATAAAACATTTCATATTTTAGCTAGAACACTCTTATCGCTAACTCGTTTCCATTTATTTACAGATTTACAGATATTCCGATGTGTCCAACAAATTATTAAAATGCAGTGTTTTAATCCTCATTCTTCAAAAAGAAAATATTTTCCGTTCACTTTCAATTTTTTATTTATTTATTTTGTTTAATAGATTCTTTCATTTAGTTTTTGGATCTCAACCAACCAAATTTTAAATAAAAATAGTGGAAAACAAATCGAGATTAAAATACCCAAAACAAAAACATATTTGTCTCTTTATTATTTTATAAATTATTTTTCCTATTTTTTTTCCTATTATTTTTAAGAGAAACAACAATCTATCTTTTATATAAAAATTAATTTTATACTGTTAATTAATATGAATCATTGATATTATATTTTTTATTTTATTAAATATTAGTGTTACATTTTATTTTAAGATTGTATTTTTCATGGAACAATAATTTTATAATCAATAGTTTTTCTTAATGTAAAACTTTTAAATGTAGTTTTGTTTACTAAATACCGAAGCAAAATCTGGATGACAATCCAGTGAACCCTGTATAACTGGAGAGAGAAAAAAAAAATATTTGAATTCTTCGCACAAAAAATAAAATAATTATTTATTATTTGTGCGATATTTTTTCAGCGACAAACGTTATAGTTTTCTTCATCCGCGAATAAAACACGTTGTTGCCGATGTTGGAGATAACGGTGTAACGAATTTCAATCCTTTTTGTTTCTTATCAAGCTGCGAGATTCGGTAATATTTCGTGTGTCTTAGATTTCGTTTCACGAATACTGAGGATTTTTCAAAAAGTAAGCTTTTTATTTTTATTTATTTATTGTTCCTTTTTCAATTTTTCTTCAAGACTCGAAAATTTGCAGCAACAAATATCATTTTTTTTATTGTAATAATTAACTGTTATGGCATTGGTTTCGATTGTTTTTGCCAAATGGGTTTCTCTCAAAAACGGATTTTGTAGTGAAGCTTAAGTGATTTATGTTTCTCATTGTGAAATTTGGTTCCTTTGAGTAGTTTTAGTATTGTTGGGGGTTTTCGTTTTTTGTTTTAATTCACTGAGTGGCAGTGTTGTCCATTGCAAAAAATAGTGATTTGTTCAAATTTCACTAACAGTGCCGTAACGCCTCTGTAGCTGCAATTTCACAACATTTTATATACACTAGCAATTGTTCAAATTCCACTACGACATTTAACAACATTGCTGAGTGGATTGTTTATTTTTCTTAGAATGGTTGCATTTAGGGAATGATTTTGTTAAGATTAGTTGAATTCGACTTTCGAAATTGGGAAGAATTTATGTTTCTGATTTCTTCTTGTTCCTTATTTATGGTTAGTCTCAGTTGTTTCATTGCTTTTCAGGTATTGTTGATTCTCCTTGCTAACACTTGGGGAGTAAATTCTGATGCTTAGAGTGGTGAATGGAGGAGGTTTAATTTAATTAACAATATAATAAGAGTTGTTTGGTGAATCTGTGATTGTGGTTTTGTTTTCATGGAAGTGGTTGTGTTATTGTGAAAACACTTGAAGGGTATTTGACTAATTCATGGAAATTTCTTCCCTTGGTTGTTTGGTGTTAATAATTGATAGAAAGAGGGTAACTTGTAGTGTGGAGTTTGGTTAGTGAATGTGAGAGTGAGTGAAGGTAAAAATGGAATTGTGGGTTGTTGCAGCTGTTGCTGGAGCTGTTTATTTAGCTAAATATTGGAAAAAAAGTTGGGAAAATGGCAATAGCTCTTATCATTTGTCGTCAGAGGATTCGAAGTTTGACAATGTTGAGTCCTTGAACTGCCCCTTATCCTTCCTAAAACAAGTGCCGAGACGTGAAACAGGAAAGGAGGTTTCTTTAGGTAGAAATGGTTTGAATGAGAAGTATTCAGATGTAAGCTTTTTAGAAGGTCCTTCTATTGGAGACGTGGCTTCTAATAGAGGGTTTAATTGTGAAAATATGAGACAGTTCCGGAATTATAATAAGAGTGATTTACTATCTATATCGAACTTAGCAGTGCCGTTTGCCCCATATGATGATAACTTTAAGGATGGTGAAGATGGAAACGAGCAAAATACTGATATTTTCGGCAATCGTGGTTGCTTTCTTCCTGATTTATCGGCCAAAGTTGTTCCTATTCACAATTCATTTGGACATAAAACCTCTCTCAGGTCGAAGTGTTTTACTGGGCATGATAGTAGACCATTAAATTCCTTAGAAAGTTGTTTCATGGCTCAGCTGTACAAAGAGCATGCCAAAATGGAAGAGTATGTCTTTAGTCCTCTCTCATCACCATCTATGGCCACACGGCCATTTCGTGTAAGCAATGGAAGCCGAATACTCAATAGAGAAAATGATACTTTGATTGGTGCATCAACTGGAAGCAAGCAGCATAAGTTGCAACCTGGTCGAGCAAAAGAGGAAAGTGCAGTCGGGGTTCCTTCCTTACCGAAAATTGGATATTTAAATGATACCAAGAAGAAGAAATTTGATGGAGTTATTGGGCGAAGTCGAAGGTCAAGCTTTTGTGATGACATGTTTAGTGGAAAACTCGTCCATACTCAATATGGTATATATTCTGATTTTAAACAATACCTCTTTAGACTGTGTTGTGTTGGAAATCTTTGTTCATATATTTCTCTTTTGTGCCTATGTTTAGAACTTTTTCTTTTGAGTTCAGAGTAGTACACTTGTTATTCTTGAAGTAATTACCAGTCTTCTGATGTGATAGACTTATTTTCATTCTATGTTTAGTTAGTATCTTCTTGTATTTTGAAAGAAAAAAAATGTAAAGGAATATCAGCTAAAAGTAGCGGAATTTGAACAAACTGTTATTGCTCTGCTCTACGCTTACACCAATATTAAATGTTGTCAAATAGAGACCATAGCATTGCTATAGTACTATTACATAACAGAATTTGAACAAACTGCTACTTTTCATGATCTGCTATTAACAAAATTGCTCGAGGTGTGTGATATAAATGTAGGTATTTGATATTTCTATAAAATTCATTGATCTAAGATAAGGACACTCATGTGTTCGTTAAAAAGTGATTTGTTTGTGAACTTGTTAGGTCCTTATATATCGGAAAGATATTATAGCTCTTCGTTTCTCTATTGATGGGAATTTATATGGAAACATATAGTAGAACAGTGTCATTGTTCCTCTATAATGGACATTTTTTTGGTGCTAGAAGTGAAAAGAAAGTGCTTCTGGTCATAAAACAGCATTCTCAGCATTGATTAGCAAAGGGTTTTACTATATAGTTTTCTAACCAGACACGTCACTAACACTGACTCATCGACACCAATAATAATTTGAAAAATAGAAGTAATTGAATGTAACTAACTAATTAATGTGTCGTTGTTGCACACAGTCGCGTGTCAGAACGCCTTCAATCTGAAGTGTCTATGTTCCATAGGTTTAACCAAGGTTTCGTTTGCATTAGAAACTTCTAATATTGATGTTGGTACTTGATTTTTTGTTATGTAATGTGTTTTACTTTGATAGTTATGTTTATTAACACATCTGTAATCATCAGATCCAACATTTCTCTTTAGTCTTGGGGTGTCTTTTGGGATAATAACTTCCATCATGGCAAATAAAAGAGAAATAGTCAAGCTAAGAGAACTGTTGAAGAAGAGTGAGAGTTTGGTTCAAGATCTACAAGACGAACTTGATATGAAAGATTCGATGACTGTGAAGGAGTTACAACATGAAAATTATGGTTCACAGGATACATGTGATCATTCGTTCAGTGGTAAGGAGCTACATGAATCTTCCCCTGAAAAGCATATGGATAACTCTCCAAGAATTGACCGCAAAGAATCGCACGATAAGAAGGAAGAAGAAAGTTCAGAATCTATGAGCAAAATTGAAGCTGAGCTTGAAGCCGAACTTGAGAGATTAGGGTTGGACATGAATGCATCAAGTCTGGAAAGAAAATTATCTGAGCTTGTTGAGGTAAGCAAAACTGTTGCATTTTCCGGTAACTTCACAATTCTTTGGCACAAAACAATCTTGACAGTGATGGAAATATCAAAGAATGTAATGAAAGTGGCCCTTTTGATCTATATGCCTTATATAATAAAAGATCATATCACTCAATTCCTCAATAGTTGTCATTCTAATAAAGAGTGCAAAGAGTAACCTGCATATATGTAACACGAAAGAAGAATTCCTAGTACATCCATTCATTCTGATTTTAGTTGCAGCATTCCTATCATTTATTTGTTCTACTTCTAGTAGATATTTGAATTGCGGATTAAGTTTCTTGCGATTCGCATTTGTTGGTGTTTAGTGTAACAACAGGCAAAAGAAAATACTCCCACACTTATATGTGACAGTGGCACCGACATTTTATATTGAAGGCGTGTCCAAGTGTTTGACACGTGTCAGTGTTGGACAGACACGGCTGTGACACTTGTGATTGAAAACCAACGCAACTTTGATACTTGTGATCGGACACAGGCACGATATTGACACTTGTAATTGCGTACATTTACTTAATAATTTTCAGTGTTAGTGTCGGTGTCATATCCAGTGTACGTCTCTATGTCAGTGCCTTATATACTGGATTGAGTTCTATTTGCTCAATACTTCATGCCTTATTTTGCTTTGAAGTTCCATCACATATGTTTATTTTGTAAATCATAAATAAATTAGGGCATCTCGACTTTGTGAATATATATATATACATATATATATTTTCTAAAATTTTTGTTATTTTTACTTGATAACAAGGAGATAAGAGACTCTTGAAATGAACAATTTTCTGCATTTTCAGAAAAAAAGAAAATATCAAAGGAATTGTTTTCATTATTTCAAAAAATGTATCATCCCTAACTAGCATTTCACTTCAAGAGTCTCATCTCATTATCAAGTGAAATCGAACCCATATTTTAGAGAATAAAAATAAAAATGTTTTCACAAAGTAAATAGACCCTTATTTTTCTAGTGTAAAGTTGCATCCCATGCTTTGCTCCACTGCTACTTTTGGCTCAAGTTAACAATTCTTAAATGTGACAATGAGTGTTAATGGTGCAAAATTCTTGCAGATTGACCCAGAGTTTGTAGCAGATTTTGCTCAAGGTGAGTTGCTAGCTGATTTGGTCAGTGAGACAGGTGTCAATGTCATAACACCTCTTCCTGCAAACTATGCAGTTTCGCCTCATGAACTGAGTTTACGTTTGCATGAAGTCGTACAATACCAACTCGAGGAACGAGTGAAGGAGCTTGAGATTGCCCTTGAAACTAGTCAGAGGAAAGTAAGGTTTTTGGAATCTGAGCATAATGGTAGTTTCAAAATAGCATCTCCGTCCACTAAAGGAAACTTACCGACTCATGAAGACTGTGACAGTGACAATGTTTCTCAGCCCTTAATTCTCAATTTATCAGGTGAAGCTTTAGATGCATACAATGAAGCCTATGAAGAATTGATAAAGATAAATGATTCTGAAGACAATTCACCATCATCAGCCATTCATGATAGTGACCACAAAGAAGGTTCAGTTTCACATGATTGGAGTGCAGCTGTTTTTCAAGACGGTTCTGCGACGTACTCGATGGTTGACGAAGGAAATCTGTCAAGAGATGTCTGTTCTATCAAAGAGACAATGTTGGAAGGGCAAAGCTCTAGTGAATTGAATGTTAGTGGAGATGATGAAAGTAGTGATTTTGATAATGAGGTGGAGAGGCAATTGATTAGGCAAATTGTTGAAAGGACCAAGAAAGGTTCTCCTCTTTTTCAAAATGCAAAAAAGATATTGTATTCTATGGATGAAGATGAACAACATTGATATCATCTAGTTTTTAGGATTGAAGGAATAGAAAAATAGTAACTTTTTACTGATTTATTATTATTATTATTTCATCAAGAAACTAGAATGAATTTTGTCAAAGAAAAGAAAACCGGAATGAATGACCAACATCATCCATGTTTGATTGGTAACAAATTATTGGGAAGTGGCTTCTACAACCTTGGCCTTAAAACTATTATCATGAACAAAATTTCTAAATTACTTGAGGAAGAAACATAAGTGTGAATTACCAATATTCGAAAACAGAAAAAATTAATATATAATTAAGGACAACTGTATAAAATTAAATATGTAATATACAACTAACTATAGGTGTTATTTTTCTGAACAAGTTATTTTCTAACACTAATCTCGAATTAGAGGATAGTCATAATCAAGCACACCAAATCTGATATAGAAATAAAATATAAACAAAAAATATATTTTATCTAAAATTTAACTGAATTAAGAGGCAAAAAGGGACTTTTTGCGTTGATACTTGCAAACCAATAATTGAAATAACAAACGCAATAGAAGTTTTCTTAGAAACATTTTCATAACTAGGCGACAGAAGTGTTACATTTTCTTCAAGAGCATACCAATCCATCCAGTGTAATTAAATATTTTGATTTCTCACAGTAACCAAGAGTTCTCAATAAATATATGCTCCAAGTGAAGATCAAAATTTAGTGAAATCACAAATCAACTCAAAAGCATGCAACAAAAATAAGATTCATGACAAAGGAAAGAACTCTATATTGCTGATTATACATGCTTGAAAACAAGATCAGGAACAAATCCAATTAATTTTGGTAAAATCCTAAAAACTTTTAAGATTCCATCAAGCCCGTTTAGCAAAAGCACCAACTTCGTGATCATCATTCCTGAAATTTTCGGCCACAGAGCCTCCAAAATCCCCA
>NC_021164.2:35783631-35803769 GCF_000331145.2 Cicer arietinum
CTATCAACTTGGCCATTTTCGTTGTATCCAACCCCTCCACTTTGATCATATCCACCAGCAAAGCTGCTACCAGTACCTGAACCTCCGCTGCCATACGCTGTGGCATTTCCCGGGTATTGACTACTGGCAAAACCATTGCTTGGACCACCACCAGCAGTACTATAATAATTATCACTCTTGCCAAACCCAGCAGCAGTGCCATAACCACTATCAACAGGAGCAGTACCATAGTTAACAGAATTGCTTTCTCCACCAACCACAGGAGCACCATAATTTGCATTGTTATCACCACCATAACCACCAACAGCAGGAGCACTACCATAGTTAACAGCATCAGTAGCACCGTGATTCACATTGTTACCACCATAACCACCAACAGCAGGAGCACTACCATAGTTAGGAGTATTGATTTCACCACCTCCTACAGTCGCATTGTTGCTATAAGCATTGTAGTTATTGCTAGCGCTGCTGCCCCCAAAATTGCTAGCTGATCCATAACCGCTTCCACTATAACCTCCAGCAGCATTGCCACCATAGCCATCAGCATCACCATAGCCACCACCACCGCTTGAAGGAGCACTGTATGAAGAGTTACCATAACCACCTTGATATCCACCACCACCTCCACCACCATAAGAAGTGTTTCCATAAGATCCATCAAAACCACCACCACCACCACCAAATCCACGGGGTCTTTCATTGGCAAAATTAACACCAACCCGGCGACCATGCAGATCCTGATACAAAATTTACATTCAGAAATAAGTAATAATAGGAAAGGTAAATGAAATATTGTCAGTCGTTATACATGCAAAATTAAATAAACCTGAAGCCTTGAAGTAAGGTCCATATCTATACGATAACAGGTATCACTTGTGAAGTTATAAAGTAGTTTATATCATCACAATTAAGTTACTGAAGATTTACAAATAAAATACAACATGTAGATGTGTTATAAGTTCCTGATAATGGAAATTTTAACAGGAGACTGGCAGACTGCGTGAATATCTTCCCACTGATGAGCCTATCAAATATAGGAACAACAATAGCCGGTAACCACAAAGGCGTTGTTCTCTGTATCATCTAATAATACTCAATCTCACAGTTCAAAATAATGAGACAGCACTAGTTCTTGAGAAGTGCCATAATCAGGACCCAAATTAAATAGTGACAGCCACAGTAGCAGTAACCTAGATATTTAGAAACATTAGTAAAAACCCTACAATGATTTACCTATGTAGTTTCAGCATTTCTATATGAGTATGCAATCATTCTGCAGTTTGTTGCAAATAATGAAATATTAAAAATAGTATAATACTAAGAACAATCTGCATTACCTGTCCATCCAAGGCCTGAATAGCACTTGATGCCTCCTCAACTGTACTGTAAGTAACAAAGCCAAATCCTTTGGACCTACCAGTTTCGCGATCCATAATTATCCTTACTACAAAAATAACAAGATTAAACAGCAATTAATACTGACTTCAATTAACACAAATGACTTTAAACAGTATATCAATACCGCCCCTCCAAAAAATTGGATAAAAGGCAAAGGAAAACAGAGAATCTTCGGACTACTCACCGTCAACAACTTCGCCATATTTTGAAAACACTTCCCTCAAACTTTGTTCATCAGTAGAATATGAAACACCTGCAACACATAAATGTATTCATTCTTAGTCATTATTAGTATAGTATCAACTATCAAGATTCTACCTTGACATGGCAGGGTCTAAAACAGGGTCAAACTCATTATTATGGATTTATCATTGCAATTTTATCTTACAATTACAAGCTATGAAGCACTGACAAACACGAATATTGGACACAACACTCACATTGACATGCAGACACCAGGAATAATTTAAGAAAACATAAATAATTGAATGAAATTACATGTGCTATGTCAAATATTGACAGACGTCAGACACTAGACACGCCTTCAATTTGAGGTGTCGGTACTATATAGTTTATAAGAGAATGACTTCACAACTTGAACATGTGAGAACCTCAAACAAGACTCCCTTTTAATATACATAAAAAAAAGGACACTATCGAAAATAGTGTATATTGTAGTTAAAATGCACCTCCTACAAACAGCTTTGCAGACGCAGAACTCGAAAAGCACCGTATGGCTTGGAAAACAGATGGAAATGAACGAAACTCGGAAGTGATCTTCCTATTTGTTGCATTCCTTAGCATATTCCCAACTCTACCAAAGAAAGCCATTACTGTAACCTGATAGGAAACTATAAACACTTTAAGTTACATTCAGAATGCAATATAATATATACAAAAAATTAGAATAAATAATCTATACCCCAAAAAGAAAGAAAAAAATCAAAATTTCAACAATCCTACAGAAAATATCTAAGAAAATAAATTAAAAAAGTTCAAATATTTTCATTCACTTTTTCTTTTGGTTTTGTTTCAGGAACCAGAAAGAGTTATTATTATTATCAAAGACAAAAGTAAAGTAATTGGACAAGGAACAAAACAAAAATATTATCATGTAAGTATTTCGAACTTAAATCATGGAAGTTGTAAGAATAAAGAAAAGGAGTAAAAAGAAAAACGAATTAAAAAAGGGGGGCGGGGGGGCGGTTGGTTGCAGAGAACGTACCTTCGATTTCTTCTCTGTTGAACAATATTCAGTCACTTTCTCTACTGTCTTTAAACCCTAGCAAGATTTCGAGAAATGGGTTTAAGGATACGTGTTATATAACATTTTTCTACAAATATTGCTTGCAATTGGTATCAACCTTTAATTCTTACAGCGGCAAATTATAGCCCTTGGATACTCTTGAAAGAAAACAGGGTATAGTGTACGGTATTTTTGTCAAAACAAAATCAAGTAAGGAATATTTATCTTTATTAGATAATTTTTTTAGTTTAATTTTTATTTTAGTATAAATTTTTTATATTATACATCAAAAGCACGGACATAAATTAAATACTTTTAATGATATAATAATTGTAATTGGTGTGTAAAAATTCTTTATATTAACCATATATAAATTAAATAATTTTTTTTTGTCTTATTCCTCTAATAAGTAAAGAAGTTATCATAATGTGTATTTATGTTGGGAGATAAATAAAATTTAACTATAAATCATTTCAAGCTCCCAAAATATTTAATCTTAATTGAAATTTATTAACTAATTTATTTAATTATCATTATAGAAATATTATTCTCTTAATCATCAAAATATGTTTGCTTTAGTTAAAGACACCTAAAATGCATGTAATTGGTTGGTGTTAATTTTACACAACTCATTGTGCTAAATGTAATTTGTTGGTGTTTAATTGTTGGACGCTGCCATAAGTAGAAGCTTTCATATATATTCCTACTAATTAATGTGAACTTGTATTGACGTTCGTGCACCTTAGAGGATAAAATTCTAATACAAATGTGTCAACAAATAAAAATTAGATTTAAATATTTGATTCATTTATATCAATTTGTGTCTTTTTTATTTTGATTGTCTAAATTTTTTTTAATTTAATTTTAAAATTGTCTATATTGTTAGTTGTTGTTAAAAAAACTTATCTATCAATCAGATTAGTGACGTGACACTAATTTGTTTAAAATCGTTCATTATGTTTATGTGGACAATAATTTATTGTTCTTAATTCCCCTTGTTTGGGATAGGAACTTTCATGTTCTTATTATTCTTTTTCTGATTCTAAAGTAAGTGTTGCACTAAGAGCAAATATACTTTATTTTTATTAGTATAAAAGATTATTGTATTTATGTAGACTAATTAGCAAATATCAAACTAATTAAATATGATTATTTATTATTTAGACTAACAATAATAGTAGAATTGGTTACTGTAACTAAATAGCAAACAACAAATAATTAAGAATAAGAATGTAAAGTTGGAGATCAATTGAGAGAAGTCTAGTGTCACGGTTTTTCTTTTAACTTTAATTAACTTTGATTCTAGTTTTATTCAGATTCTTTACTTTTGATTCAATTACCAATCAATTTACTAAAACTATTAACTTGTACAGTACGTTAATTTTGTCCCACCAATTAAAAATAATTCCAAAAAATAATATGTTTAATAAATATTTCGCAATTATTATTATTAAATCAAAAAAAAAAAACTCATCATTTTATAAAAATTTGACTAAATTTTGAGTACAAATTTACTTTATTTCTAGTACATTACCCTTAGTACAAAAATAAAAATAAATAAATAAATGTGTTATCTTGTTCAGCCCCCTTCTTTCTCTTGAGTCCCTTTCTCCTTCTTTTCAGATTACTCTTTTGTATTGATAAGACTAAAATCTTCGCTTATAATGCACTCAATCAAAAAGGTGAGCTATTTTTTCCTTAATTATCTAAAATTGCTTGAAGTTTGCTACAAAACAATAAAATAAATAAATAAATAAACAGATCTTA
Source organism: Cicer arietinum (assembly GCF_000331145.2). Classification (NCBI taxonomy): domain Eukaryota; kingdom Viridiplantae; phylum Streptophyta; class Magnoliopsida; order Fabales; family Fabaceae; genus Cicer; species Cicer arietinum. Next base: position 35,788,043 of record NC_021164.2, read on the forward strand.
ATTTTATCTCACGGACAAACACATTCATCATTTTAGCTTATAAATTGAGACAAAAATTCATCAAAAGGGAAAAAAAACATTGACTGAGTAAAAAATTTGGCTGAAAAATAAAAATGGAGAAGAAAAGAAAAAGAGAGATTTTTCTTGATAAAAAATGAGGAACAAAAAGAGTAGATTCTGAAACAAGAATGAAGTTGAGTACAGAAGAAACAACCACTCAATTCCATCCTCAAAATCATATATTTCAAAACTAAAAGAGAAAAAACAAATACATAGAGTATCATTTTTTTCATGATTAAGCTACCACCGACATCGCTGACCATCGTTACACTACTGATGTCTTCTTCTTTACTGTTATACACACATTCGTGTCTCTCACGTGTTTCGTTCTGTAACTCTTTAATATTGCGTTTCATTTTGTTGTTTGCTTGCTAACAGTTTTTATTTCACTCTTAAAAATAAAGCATTTTATTTGTTTGTTTAAAGTCGAAAGATTAATTATTGGGAAAATGATGTAATGAAACTTGAGTTATAGAGACACGTCTCTATAATGTTAGATAGCATGGGTATGTTTTAGTTTTTTGACACGCAGTAGGCACACCTTGCATTTACTTTTTATTAAATTATTAAATTTTATAAAATAACTTGCCAAAAGTAAAATCAAATAAAATATTGCTTCAAGTTATGTGTGGACATAAATTGTTATATTATGATAGTTCTAAATTTTTTTATTTTTAATAATTAATAATTATACAAAAATTATTTTTAAATGATTAATTAGATGTGACATCTTCTTAATCTTTGAGTGATTATAACACAAATGGTACAACTTGAGGTTTTAAAGCTCATTTTTATAACAAAAATAATAAAATTATTCTTAAACGGATTAATTGGATAAGATATATTTTTAATCCTTGAATTTTTTAGACACGAGTTGTACAAATAGGTAGTCTTAAAATTCATATTTTAAGATAATTATTCAAATTAAATAAACTTATTTTCTTTCGTCAAAACAACCTTATTTATCAACAACAAAATAACTTTTTTTTTTTTAAATTTACCAATACATCTCTATTTTCTACTCAAGAACTACATAGTTTTGATTATTCCATCACACTGAGCAATACGTAGGAGCAAGATTGCACTCTTGTCAAGCATAATAATAACTTTTTTTTTTCTTTATATTTTAAATACACTTTTGTTTCTAGATTATTTATTAAAAAAGTAATATTTGTATTTAAAAAAAAGAAGAAATAAATTTATATAAGTTAACATTAATTTTGGCATAATAAATTTTAGGTAACCGTATTTTTATGGATGTCGTATGGTGCTAATACATTCCATACGTGACTCCCGAACTCAAAATTTTATTTCAAATACCATTTATTTTTTACTTTTAAGGGTTTTTCATTATTTTTCCTATTTTAAATAAATTTTGGTGACGACTCTATTAAATTCGAGAAACACTCAAAATTTTAGGCCGACAACTTGTTTAGTTGTGATTAATATTATTTTTCCTAAATTAATCCCTTGTTTGGTTGTGTAAAGAGTTTAAATTCACGAAAAACATAAAACACAAAAATGTTAAATGATTGGATAACTAAAATTAAATTTGGTCATACAATAATTTATAGTCTCAACTACTATAGGTTCATCAACTAATTGTAATGTGATCACTAACAACTAATTGATTAGAAACATACAAATGATGATCAATCATAACACATGATAAGAGAATAGGAAAATTAAAAAGTGAATATGCAAATTGGTTCTTGAAATTTTGTAAATTGGAAAATACATATTTGACATTGTAAAATATCAATCAAAATAGTTTTTGTGTAAATTTTTTTCGTTATATACTTTTATGTGATATTGTAATTGAATATGTGACTTATCCAGGTTGATCTCACATCAATGTTATCTTATCGGAGATAATTTTGTCAATGAAATATAGTCATTTTATAGATAAGTTTGTTAGTAATTGTAATTATGCATTGACTAATTATGAACAAATTCTTCCATGGAATATTTAAATTTCATAGAAAAACTAGTACGCGTTGTGATAACATTAATATGGTCAAATATTTCATTAACATATTATATTATAGGCTAAATTACATATGTGGTCCTTTAACTTAATTTCAGATAACGTTTTAGTCCTTTATCTTTTTTTTTTTCCGATTTAGTCCTTTATTCCTAACAATATCAAATAAAGTATGAAAATATGAGTTTATTTGAAGATTTGCGTTACGAATTTGATGAAATTTGTATTATATTGAAGAATATAATTAATTTTATGAGTTTTGATTGATTTTTTTTTTGAATTTTTGTATAGAAAAGGATATCATTGTTGAAATTTTAAAACATAAAATATCAAATTGTCACTTAAAATTAAAATAAAGGACCAAGTCGGGAAAAAAAAAGATAAAGGACTAAAATGTTACCTGAAATTAAGTTAAAGGACCACGAATGTAATTTAGCCTATATTATAATATCATAAGATACAAGTTTAAATATGGGTAGTTTTGATTTCTATTTTACAAGTTCAATGATGTATTTATCAATTTACAAAATTCAATTATTAATTTTACTAACGCATAATTTAAATGACCAATGTATCTATTCATTCAAAATTTAATTGAAAATAGATAATAAAGTAGATATCTAAGACATAATAAAAGATATATGGATTACAAGATCGATAAACAATGTTAGAAGAGAGTTTAACTATTCATTATCATAAAGAAAATAAAAATAAAAATAATAATATTTATCAAATTAATAAAAAAATAAAAACTCATAAAGATAATAATTTTTATTTCAAATTTGAACTTAACTTCAACTTTAAAAGTAAATCTCCTTTTGCTAATCCTAAAATATGTTGTGGCGCCACATTTGGATTTTGACCTCCGAATATGTACGGCGTTCCTCTTTTTATCCACACAAGGCTAGCTTTTTGTATTCGAAAAGTGTCTTTAGAGCACCTTCAATGGTGAACTCATAGATTCTTCAAATGTCTACCGTACCACATTATCTTGAAGTAAATCACTCATTTTTTACTTCAATGGTTTAACCCTTAAGAATCATATTAGGTCCCATAACTTTAATTCATATATTAATATTTTATTTATATTTAATTTTCTTACAACTTAAAATATTATTTTAAATATTATAATTAATATTATTATATATTATTTTAATTTTAATTTAAAATAAAATTGAACTTAAATTTTTATAACAATAACAAAAATTAAATGTTAAATATATGATACAAATAATTAAAAATGATAAAAATAAATAATATATTTAAATTTCTTTATTCTTGTGTCCAAAGCGCTCCCAAATATGCTCTACTAAATCTGCTTGAAGTAGTTGGCGATCTCGCTTTTCATGAATACTTATACTCCTTTGTAATCTTGTTACAAGATTAAGATTAGGATGAAGACCATTACGTGTTTCAATTGTTGAGACATTATTATCCATGATATCATAAGAGTAATCAAAATCACCACCATATGTGTGTCGTTCGTCTTCAACGATCATGTTATGTAATATGATGCATGCATATATTGTATGTTTAGGATTTCCATGTGCCAAGCACGAGTTGGACCACGTATAATTGCAAATCTATAGTGGAGCACTCCAAATGCTCGCTATGAAGTAACAATGTCAACTATAAGGAAGGGGGTTTGAATTATAATTGCCCTTTTTAAAAATTTCTGTTTAAAACCCCTAGAATAATTCAAAGTTCTATCAAACAAGTAATATGTCTCTTTGTTCTTTATCCTCTTTCACAAGAGAAAACATTTTAATTTGAATATGATCATATTTACTTGTTATAAATAGATCCATTTTTCATTTTTAAAATTAGAGAGCATGAGTGCATATATGGAAGCAAAATAAGATGAATATGATATTATGTCAAATGTATTTTCTCCCTTTACAAAATATTCTTATACTAAAGATATTTGTATTTTTCAACTGGATCAATAATATACCAAGAGATTTGCTCACATTAAAAAAATTGTTTTGTTACAACATTTTTGCAACCACACTAATTGACAATAAGGCACATGTTCAAACTTACTTTCATTAGTAAGTATGTATGAGGCTTTTTGATTATTGCTATTTCTATCTATCATGCTTAAAATAAATTGAAACACTTGAGATCAATTTTCACAAAAGAAATGAGCAACAAATAAGACTTATTTGCAAAGACATATATTAATATGCCTCAAAATGCTCAAATATCAAATTTTGATTTTCAAGCCAAATTATTATTATTTTTTTATTAGTTTCGAGTTTTAAGGCAACAAGAGACAAAAATCATTTTTATGAAGACCAAAATATATTCTCTTGTTGAAATCCTTCAAAAATAAATCCTAAACAAGGATATATATTATACTCAAGCTTCAAGCCATAGATAGGCTACTCAAAATATGCAAACAATTTGAGAACATGATAGAAAATGCTTTCAAGGACATAAATAGGTGAATTTGCACAAAATGATGTTAATTTATTTAACATGATATTTTGAAATTAGGATAAGGATTAATGATAAGGATTTGATTTCCATGAATGAATTAAATAGTAATCATGATTAGGATATACCTTGATAAGATCCAAAGCAACACTGGAATCAGACAAGAAGACAATGTGAACATATGTTGTTAAGAAACGAAGATTGTTCTTGTTTGATCGTCAAAACAATCTTTGATCCAGTTTTGGATAGCATCATCATTTAAGTCCAAATTATGTGTGACATGCATTATATTCATGTAATACTGCTCCTGTGCATTCTTAAAGAATAACTTTAATCCTTCCAGTGACAAATCAAAAACTGTCACACACTTTCAAGGATCTTCTTAACCACTTCCAAATTAATGCTTTATTCCTTTCTTCACAAAAGTGCTCATCCAATAGGATGATTACGCCATAATCAAGTCTATGTCGTACACAATGCTCTGCTGCTTGATTTTAAAGCTTGGAATGCTTGGTGGCAGTACCACTCATTTTCACCTTTAACAACAGCAATTCTGGTACCATATAAATCCCTCCCAATTAGTTCTTCCAATAATTTGATCATGAAAAAATGTTTTGGAGGAAGGGTAAGAATGAGGTAGGTGAAATGATGTGACTGAGCTAGCATGGGTAGTCGTTACTTTTAAAAAAAATTAGACGTTTCAGATGGAAAAAGCTGATTTTGAAAGTTAGTGATGATGAAGAACGAAGATCGTTCTTGAGCGGCTTGGCAGAACAAGCTAAAAACGAAGATTGTTCTTCGTTATGACCGGAATGATCTGGCTTCAATTTGAACGATCCTGACAACGATTTTTAACGATTTTATATTCTATAATATTTATACAATGTAGAGTATTCAGAATATATACTTTGATGACATTTTAAAACAAATTTTCCCATACTTTCTTTACCATGCAAAGCATAGTAATGACATTGAAAAATGTTAAATTATGATATGTTTTGCTTTCTTATTTTTCAAAAATTTATATGAAGTTATGTTAAAGATATTTTCTAATAGACTCAAGATTAAAAACATGACAAACAATTTTTATGACTTCTCCCCAAAATTATTTTGCAACACTTGATTCATTTAAAATTGTTCTATCCATTTCTTGTAATTATTATTTTTATTTAAAAAAAACAACTTCATATTGTTGGAAAGTTCTTTAACAAGCAAATCATGTGAAATATCATTTTCATCAAAGAATGATTTGAATAATGAAGTTTCAAATTTCCCTTGGTCATTGCTTATACAAATGACAATTATTTTTAAAACTCTTAAAAAACATAATTTTGTTGGAAATTCATCTAAGTAAACATAGTGATTTTTCTTTAAACTAAAACATGAGGATGTTTATTTTACATCAGCTATGTGGGGTTTTTAAAAAATAACTTTAAAAATCAATTTTACAAAATTATCTTTCACATATCAAACATCCTTAATATTTGCAAAATTATTTCAACTAATAATACATGAAAAATAATATGAGATCACTATGTTCCTGGTTACTTTATATGTTTATGAACTTTTTAGATTGAGTTGAAATTCATTTGTTAGCAGGATTTTTGTAGAAAACTGGTTATTAACTTCAACTACTACCGGAAACAATGGTTACAAGTGGAAAGTGAAAGTGACACGTCAAATATCATAGGACGAAGAACTAAATAGATAAATTGAATGAGTTGGATCCTAATTTGAATTTTTGATTGAGTTAAAGACTAAAATGGCAATATTATGTATATCCAGTAATAAAAAAATAGACTAAATAGCATTCGCGGTCCCTTAACTTAATTTCAATTAACGTTTTAGTCTTTTATTTATTTATTTTTTCTTCTGATTTAGTCCTTTATTTTAATTTTAAGTGACAATCTGATTTTTGATGTTTTAAAATTGTTAAGAATTATGGTTGAACCCAAGAAAAAGAAAAATAATTAAAGAGAAAAATAAAATTTGAAATGCTTATATGAAGAATTGTTTTTATAATTAGAATATGATGTACTTTTATATAGTGCTATCAATGTAACTAACCTAACAATTTTCACTTAACCATAAGTAATTTTAACTATTTATAATAAAAATGTCAACAATGTTATCATTTTTTTTACAAAAATTCAAAAAATTCATCAAAATTTTCAACCAAAACCTATAAAATTAATTATCATCTTCAATATATATATAATGCAAATTTCATCAAATTCATAGCTTAAATATTTAAATAAACTCATATTTTCATTCTTTATTTGATGAATTTAATTTGGTTGGTGATATGAATTTATTTAAAGATTTAGCCTAAAATGTAATTATGGTATAGTCGTTGTCTTTGATAACTTGAGTGTGTTGAGATGAAAAATAGAAACATGAAAAAGAAAGGTTGACCATATGGGAGGAATAAGAAAAATTATAATAAGTATTAAGGCTTCATTATATTTAAAGTAGAGGACGGTAATTACCATTTCTTCTCTCTTGTAGCTTACTTAATGATGAGATTTGAATTATTTTTTTATAGTATATCATTTCACACAATAGAGTTTACATAAAGTATACATCATATTATAAATCAAATTAAGTGTTAACACTACATTTAAAGCATTATAATGTATATATAGCATTTTCAAATTAGTGATACAAAATTAGGTTTACGAAAAATATCTTTCACTTAATATTGAAATATTGTTTATGATTATTTTTTTCTACAGCTAGCATTGGAAATATATATACACCAGATATGGGAGAAGTACAAGATCATCAATAGAAGCCATATTTGGTTCAAGAGTTGGTACTATCAACAAGCTCTTATTATACTTGAACCTAATCATAAGAAAATACAATAGTAAGGAATAATCAAATGGATTCATTCAAAGAAGGGATTACCCACAATCGTGCAATTGACATATCACTTCCGAGAGGTGAATCAATGTTCATCATTTGACAATCTGCACAAATACTTGAAGGAGATATATGTAATGTGATAAATGTTTTCATTAGTCTCGTACTCATGTTGATAATCTCCAATACATTTTTAAAAAAATTACTATTGATCATTTCTAGAACAGTTATATACTATTATATAAATTTATAATTACAACAACAACAACAACAACAACAACTTATTTTCCTTATGAACGACCTTGTGCCCGGGGCTTAGAGCTTTGTACTAGGAAAAAAAGCGGCCAACATAAGGGCTTTTCCCCACACAAATTATAGTTAGCCGTTACTTGAATGACATGAAATAAATAATCGTGATTACTTGTATTTTAAAAGAAAATAAATGTAGACTAATAAAACCCCAATTTTTGTGAGATTGAATTTAATATTTGACTGTTATGTAGTAAAGTATGAAAATTTATGCGATGTATGATAAACAAAATTTAACTCTTATTATATATATTAGTTGGAGTGTGAATTTTATTGTTATATGTGTTAAAATGTTAATTTTTATGGCCTATATGATATTAAACTTTTATCTCTATGTGATAGTCCTAATTTTTATCATTATATGGATGTGTGTATGTGTTCTTAATGATGTGTGAATAAGGTGATGATTTTAAAAAAAAATGAATTTTGAATGCTCATGGCATAATTCTTAGTGGGCTGTGTGGGAGTATATCTATTTCATACTGCATCTTCATGGCATGGCATATTCATCTTCGTGGAAGTTGCCTTAGTGGCAGATTTTGATTTTCTGTGTGGAAGTTGCCTTAGTGGCAGGTGTGATTTTCTGTGTGGAAGTTGCCTTAGTGGCATGTGTGATTTTCTGTGTGGAAGTTGCCTTATCATGTAGTTTTAGGAGCATTCATCATGCATATGTGTTGATATAAAATTTATTAGTTTGTGCATTTTTTCTTTTAAAGTGGGAAGTTTTTACGTTTATGAGTTTTGTGTTATTCTTCTATATGTCTTGCTTTGGTTTGATGTGGATGATGGAAAAAATTGACCCTTACAACAACATTTTAGGTACTAATGAGTTCGAGGAGATTCAACAGTAGTTAATTAGTATTGACGTGTGGCGAACGAGGGGTAAACATGAGTTTTTCTTTCAAGACAATTTTGTAATAATGGAATTGTCCAATATTTTTAAGTTCTTTTGATCTTTTGTCACAAACTTTGAAAATGTACTAGAATTCTAGGAATACGAAAGTGGTTTACCTTCCGATAAGAATAATTGTCTTCATATTATTTTGATTTTGAATAAATATTTTCTTAATGATATTAAATGACGTGATTGTTACTAATTATGTGAAAGGAATAAATGTTGAGTATTAGAAAAAAAAAACAAAAGATTCATAAACTTTTTAAGAAATAAGTATTTTTTTTAAGTAACGTTTTGGATAAAAAATCCGGGGCGTTACATAGGGTTTGTTATGTATATCTGTTAGTTGCTTTATCAAGTGGTTTGGGAAGTATATATAATCCTTGTAATGGAGCTATACTAATATTAGCCTCACTAGAAGTACTTGTGCTTTATGTTGTTCCTAAAGAACATTCAGCTGGTTGGTTTTGGTTTTTCCCTTGGATAATGCATGCATTTTGATGTTCTATGAAACTTTCCACCTTGATCAAATAACATATGTTTAGGATATTATACTAGATTATTAAGATTATATATATGTTAATGCATGTTAAGGCTTCATCTTAAAAAACTGAATTGGTTAAACAAAGATATGTTTTTTTTTTATGTCAATGGCTATTGGGAAATTAAAGTAGTGATTAATAAAATAAGATAGAGTGATCAAATCTAATAGGGTCTCCACTAGCTAGTACAAAAAAGATAAATTAATTTAGTATTCCCTATTATATATGGTTTCATTGGACCTTGTTTGATTAACTTATTATATTGGTTGCTACGCATGCAGAATGAGAGGACTGTGTGTATGTATGTATTTATTCAAACACATAATGTTGTGCAGCTCATATCTCTTAGGAGGGTGGCTACTATATTATGAAACAACTCACAATGAATTATTCATATATATCTTTGGAATTATGACCAAAACTGAAATTAATTAGTTATCCGTAGGATTACATCTTCATTAGACATTTCTACAAAAATAGCTTGAAGTTAATTCTCTTGCCTAAATCAACTTCAATTTATACTATTTTTTATGTTACATGCTCTGCCTGTATGTGATTAGGCTTGAGTGGTTAATGAGTTTGATCAAACTTTACTTAATTATTTCAAAATTAATGTTACCTTAAATTTTTTTAGCATAAATGATAACATTATGTTATGTTCTGTTTGGTGTAGGTTAGAAGGGAAAAAATAAGTGAGAGGATGAAGTATTTGCAAGATTTAGTGTCAGGATGCAACAAAATTGCAGGCAAAGCTGGAATGCTTGATGAAATCATTAACTATGTTCAGTCTCTTCAACGACAAGTTGAGGTTAGAGTTTTAGTCCTGCTTATTGTCACGCTTTTAGACATTAACTTAGAAGTGTTGGATGAGTTTTAGTTTATAATATGCTTTCAATTTTAAAAGCAATTAAAGTCCACCTAACTCATTGTACATTATCACTGCATGCAGTTCTTATCAATGAAATTAGCTGTTGTAAACCCAATACTTGATTTCAACATTGATGAATTATTTGCCAAAGAGGTAAAGGCATTGCAAGTTGCACAACTTTAGTTTATATTTTCTCGGAAATCACATTTGACTGAGATTTTCTTAATAAAATGGTAATAATGATAGTTTATCTTAATAAATTTCGTATTATCAATAATATTTACTTTGAGTGTTTATAGTTTTTACCAATATATGGTATGATTGCTTATAATTATTTTTCTCCATTATTTTGAATTACTATTGATCATTATTATTCTTTTTTTAAAAAAGACACATGAATAATTAGGCAACTCCTTCGCAAATTATGGAGGGTACTCAGCCTACACAAAGAAAAGGTAGACGTGGTACACGTATGGTAAAGTTGAAACGTAAATGTATGGTTCTACTTATTTATTGTGACAATGATACAATGTATAGTTGATATTTAGTTGATTTATTAATTTCTATAATAAAGGAAGTATGAAATTTAGTTAAATTTTGAATATGACTTGTTAGATTGATTCAAATTAACTGATGTAATAAATCAATTTTGAATTGACTTGTTAGATTGGTTCAAATTTGACCGATGTAATAAATCAACTTTGAATTTTGACTTGCTACATCTGTTATTTTAACCGATTTAATAATTAACTATTTATTACAACGTTTGATGTTAGATCGGACAAATAACTGATCTAAGATGTACATGAGAATCGATGTAACAAGGTTTAATTGCACTAGTATTAATAAGTTTCAATTAAAGATAAATTATTCGTCAAATTTAAATCCTAGTTGGAGCACTATTTGACCAGATCTTACTGACCATCTGATCGAAATTCAAATTACCGTGAACTATTTTCCTCAATAATTAGATAATAATTAGAGTGCTAAAAAAAAATTAAAAACTATATATATATATACAAAAATTATATATTGTTTCAAATTATACTAGTAAGCATTGAAATTTAAATAAATTAAATCCTAAATTAAAAGCTCGGAACTTTTCTTAAATGTTTTTCTCCAAAGAGTTTAAGAACAAATTATACTATGGTCTTATACAAATTATAACATGAAAAAGAGCTTTTATCCAGTCTTATACAAATTATAATATGAAAAATAGCTTTTATCTAGTCTTATACAAATTATAATATGAACCACTTCCACCATAATTTAATACTTGAAAAATATTTAAAACTCCAATGATTATAGACATTGTCTTCTAGAAATAGATGTTAATAGACATCTTCATTTCTATGATTGAGATAGTGACTTAAATGATATACGTTTGATAAAAATAAAAGACAATAAATACATATTTTATGTTGAATCAACATCAATCAAATTTTTGTCTTATCCATAACAATGAAGATGTAGGTCATAAATTAATGCTTACGATTTTTTAGCGTTGATCCCCGGTGAACAACTTATAAAAGTGATCCACTACAAAACTCACATTTATCTTATTATAATGTGGATCGATAATAATGTCAATCATCACATTTGTATTTTGTTGTTGTTGATATAAAATAATCAGATATTTGTAACAATCCCACTTATTCATTTTAGAAATGTACTTTTATTAAGTTATTTGAATGATAGATTTATTATGTGATTAATTGTTTTAGAAATAATTATGTTATAATTTGATGAGTAATATAATTAGAATTTTATGCAACGTCCCATTTGGATCGAACACCACCTTACTCACTCACCCAAATGAGGAAAGAAAAATACACGCATACACACACTTAGAAAACAAAATCTACTTTTCCTTCTCATTTCCTTCGTTTCACCTACACCTACTTTAACACTAATTCTTAATAGCGAATTTTTTTAAAAATATTTTCTTGTATAAAATATAAATAAAACGTCTTTTTCAATAAATACATGCAATTTAAAATTAAAAAAAACCTTAAACAAGAAAGAATATTTCACTAAAGCTCATACACCTATCGTACATAAAGAAAATAAAGAATCTTTCAATAAAGCTCATACACCTACCAAAATACCATACAACATAAGTGCTCTATCGGCAAAGTAGCCCATACACAGACAATTCTCAAAATAAAACACCTGGAAATACTTTGGGGTTATGAGATTGCCCTAACTACCGCTGATACTCTTTAAGGTATTCTCGTTAGTAGGGTTGTGTATATGGTTGGTTTAAAAAAAAACTAAATTATATCTATTTTAAAATCGATATATGAATTTAAATTTATAATTAAATTAATTATTTAATTTAAAAACAGTTGTAAAATCGATTGTAAAGTTGGTTATAGTTAAATAGTCGATTTTTAATTAACCAACTCATTTCGAAAACAATTTTAAAATCAATTTTTTTTCTTCTCAAAATCGGTTAAAATTTGATTATTTTTTAATATTTATTTTTTAAAAATCATTTATTCATAGTTTAAAAATCGATTATTTAAAAACAAATCGATTATTCATATTTAAAAATCGATTATTTTTACAAAATGAAAGTTCAATAAAAAACATACATCAACATTTGCTTTATCTTGTGATTAAAATTGAACATGTTCAATTGCTTTTAATAACTTGTGATTAAAATTGATTTATTACTAACTTCATTAAGACCACCGATTCTGATAAATACTAGTTCAATAAATTGCTTATTACTAAAACCGTAGAAAATACAAACACTTGAAAGTTTGCTTTCAACACCACCATCACAAGATTTGGTAAATTTAAAATATCTAATGAATTTAATATATTAATTTTTTTCTTGAGCATTTATAATTAAGTTAAGTGTGAACAATATCTAAATCTCAATATCATTTTCAACGTAACATATTAATGTAACATTTGAAAAAAATTCATCCTTTAAAAATCAGTAATTTAAGAAATTATATTTAAAATTTTTAGTCATCATATTTTAGTCTTCCTCAATAAATATTAACTATCTTAATTCATTAACTAATTATCATACAATATGGTTGGTGAGTAATAAGCAATTGATTAAATGAAGTTAGTAATATCTCAATGAAGTTAGTAATAAATTATAGGAAAACGCTGTCAGAAGGTGGAAGGTCGGTGGGTGATGGCAAAATCAGAATTGTTTTGGAGTTTTGGGAATTTAGGATTTTTGGGAGTTGATTGGACACAAACCAAATTCAAATATAAAACACAAGTTGGTATCCAGCCAGTTGGTAAATAAACCAGATTATAACGATATTATGTTAACCAGATATCTAAAATGAATTTGGATCAGGTTTTGGATTTGAAACTCAAACCAAATTTTTTGCACAACTCTACTCGTCAGTCACCGTCGCAGAAGTGCTGCTCCAAGAATTCCACTCTTCCATGAATGCCCAAAACTGAAACAAGGAACCGCTGAATCAAAGTTAACTGTCAAAGTAGAGAATAGGTATAGTCATCCAAAATTGTGTTGAAACCAAGTTGATTTTATACTTAGAGTTTTGATGATAACAAAAGTATTTTATGAAAGCAATATATTTGACTTTAAAGAATATGAAGTAAGATTCAAATTTATAATTGAAGAAGATCTAAAGTAAGATTTGATTCAGATCTATAATTAAAGAAAATCTAAACTAAGATTTGATTCATATTTATAATTGAAGAAAATCTTTGACCAAGTTGAAAAGAAGATATGATCAAGATTTGACGAAGATTTGATCAAGATTTGAAGAAAATTTGATCAAGATTTATCTACAATAAAATATGAACATAATAAATATGAAGAATTTACAAACGCAATCTGAAAAAAATACGAACATAATCAATTTGAAGAATTGACAAACTCAATCTAAACAAAATAGGAACTAAATCAATCTAAAGAATTTACAAACAAGGACTAAATTTGAAGCCCCTAATTTTAACTATAAATAGATACTCAATGTCGAAGAAAAAGATAATCGAAAAGCATAAAAGAGTAAAAGAACTCAAGCTCAAAATTCCAAATTTATCTTAGAGTTCAAAGAGAGAAACACTTGTTCAAATGAGAAATATTCTTTAAGTGTTTTTTCTTAGAGTGTGAGAGTTTATCAACTTTGTTAGAAGAAAAACACTTAAAGTTCCAATCTTTTGTATCCAACTCGATAGTGGTTTAGTTCCTTCTTCAAAATGAGGTTGTCATGTTTGATGTAGCTAAATATCACTAGAAGGGAGAGTTGAATAGGGATTTTGTGATTAAAAAGGTTTTTCACGTGTTTAAAAAAACTAAGGATGCGAATCACGAGGATAGGAATATAAACCTTTGAATTTTAAGTTGAATAAAAAAGAGAGGGAGTAGATAGTGACACACACAACTTTTATACTAGTTCACCTAATGAAGGCTATGTCGAGTCCTCACACACTTGTGAGTTTTTACTAATGATCAAACTGATTAACCTCTCGCAGAGGTTGATTACACTTTGTGTATTCTTTAGCCTCACCAAGCTTACAATCTTGTTTATAACAAGTTCCAACTATTTCCATGTGTAACTCACATGGAAATTACAATGTGATATGAATATGATTGTTTCTCTTTACTTAAACACTTTCTCAAAAGATATCTTTAAGATTCTTGATCTTTTTATGCAATGTTGTTGTGTGTTTGATAATGGAGAGCTCACTGCCTTTTATAGAGACTTTTGGATGACATTTCCAAGTGGCAAAAACTTTATGACCGTTGGGGACTTCAATCAAAAAGTCCAAGGTCTTTGATCCTAATCATAAAACTGCCATCCAGTTGTCCTTGGGCAGATGCAGTCCATCCTCGAGCAGGAAATTCAACTCTCCTAGGTACTTGGTCATGAGAAGTCCTTTTCTCTTTTCATTCTTCAAGACATGTAAGGTTGTATTTTTGACTTTTGTGGGCTACAACCTTTTGTAAGATGAAGTGTAGGTCGTTTTCAACTTTTGAGAATGATGTTGACTATAGATCCACCTTCTTACATCGTACTGACCATCCTCGTACTAGCCATCCTTGTATCTTGTACATCCCATCCTCGTACCAGATAAATCTGGCCTCTGACCTCTTTGATTAAAATGCTTTGTTTGTTCATCTTTGGATATCATTTTAACTTCTCATCATGACTCAAAATCATGGTTACAATGAGGATGAGTATTATGCATCTTTGAAGGCCATCCTCTCACATGTTCATGCTATCCTCCAGTTTTCAAAAACTTGATGGATTGAGTCAGATTTTTCTCCTTTTGATCTTAATGATTAATAACCTGTTTTCTTATATGAATTCACCCAAAAACACAGATTAGTCATTAACCACAATCATTATCTCTTAAGTAATTTTGTTATCATTAAAATCATTTGAGAGAGATTTTGTCTCAACAATGTTGTTAGAAGAAGACTTGACTTGTAAGATCAAGGTGATTAGTTCCTTAAAAGTCTGGAGTTGTCAGATTGTTTGATTTAGAGATATTAATAAAAATAAAACAAAAGAGCAAATTAACTACTAGACTAAACACAAATTTATTTAAATAAAAATAAAATAAAATAAAATAAAATATAGAAAAAATTAGTATACTTATGAAATTAATTGTCAACTTTATATATGACTTAGTTATAGAATATTTTTATTCCATCCCAAAAAAATAACCCTAAAACTAACTAACTTTTGTGGTGATTTTATTTGTATATTTACATTGGTATCCAAAATATTATAAATCAAGATAATATATATATATAT
>NC_021164.2:35804014-35809921 GCF_000331145.2 Cicer arietinum
TTAATTAAAACAACATGACAAGAAGTGTAAGCAAAATAAAAATAAATTTTCAAGAATGAAAATATATATATATATATATATATATATATATTGACAAATATCACCATTTTGGTGCTTGGAATTGAAGTATAGTGTCTAAAGTTTTAGGGAAAAAATTTATTCTTTTTACAAGTTTTTATTCTTCTATTTAATTTGATGAACTCTATTGTTCTTGCTTTGATTTTCGTTATGATAATGAGTAATTAAATTACTTTTTAGGGACTTTTGTTGTAATTGAGATACCTTTTACTATTTTTTAGCTATTATTATAGTTTTATTTTGATTACTGTTTGTTGTTCAATTAATTTTCATATTGCTCTAATCACAAGCTAGGATTGATAACACTTTGCATATTTTTAGTCCATTTGTTGTTAGCAATAATTGTATTGCAATCAATTGGTAGACCTATAGGATAATTGAGACTTTCAATTATTGCATGACAAACCTTAATTTTAGTATTCCAATTAACTTTTTTGTGCTATATGTTTTTCTTGAATTAAAACTCTTTGAATGATCAAATAAAGGATTGATAATTGAATCAAAATAAAGGAATCCAAATAGAATTAGAATTGATGGTAAACAAAGTTACAAGGGAAATTGTCACCCAAAACCTTCCCTTAATTGATCTATTTTTATTTATTTATTTATTTATTTATTTTTTGTGTTTTTATTCTTACCCTTCCCTTAATTGATCTATTTTTATTTATTTATTTTTTGTGTTTTTATTCTTAATTAACTTGTTATTTTCTATTTAGTTACCGTAACCAAATCAATTATTAATGTTAGTATAATTAATAAATAATTTTAATTAGTTTAATACTTGCTAACTATTTTATGTGAATACGATAGTCTATTATACTACTAACGATAGCGTGCACTTGCTTTAAGTGAATTTTTTTGCGCAATAGCAAACTTCTCCCCGACCAACTCTTTCAACGCATTCCCCACTAGAGATCTTCGAGGAAGAGTTGATCAAGTACTTTTCTGAGGGAGGCATAAACATGGTAGATGCATTATTACAAAAGGAAATTCCCACTAAACCAGAAGAAGTAGCCGCTCAGGGCCCTGCTTTTTCGACTACAGTCAGTTGATGGGATTCCTTCTTCGCAACAGGAGATTTTCAACAAGGTAGGTCTGAAATTGAATCTTATTTTCAGGGATTACCATGGCCTCAAATATAAATATGAATGTGATGTTCGTAGTCTTAATCGGGTGCACGCTCTACAATAAAAAAAATACTCTTAGGAAGACTTATTTAGAGCTTGAGGAAGAATGAGAGGTGTCCCTTCATAGAAAACACGAGATTGAAGATCATAAGATGCTCTCCCTTCATAGAGTTAAAGAAGAAATGAAATGGATATAACTAGAGTCAACTTGTATACCGAGTCTACTCAGATTGACAATGAGTTGATGTCTTTAACGAGCATAAGGCAGGTGATCTCAATTTGGATTTTTCTACCAACCAAGAAGGGTTGAAGCTCAAGCGTCAGGCCTTAAAGAAATTGAGACTCTTCATAGCTGAGGCTAGTGAACCATTTTCTATTCCTCTAGCTACAACTTTGTCTCCCTTAGTCGAGCCTGTCACGACTCGAGAAGATGAAGAGGTAGCTACCGAAGAAACTCAACAACAAGATGTGCTTATTTAAAGTTCTCTTCCACTCAGTGAAGAGAAAACTTAAGACCCTGTGGATGAAGCAATTCAAGATCTAGTCTTAAAGGCTTTGTACTTGTAATTCTATAAATTCGGGTAGGTAGTCAACCTGTGACTACCAACTTTTCTTGAAACATTAATGTATTTTTAATGAAGTGGTTCTTCAATAATTTACCAAATAGTAGGATAATAATTTTTCAGATACTTTCCATGCATTTGTGGTTCTATTTAGCTGATCTACTTCCATATTCACTAGTTGATGGGATCCTCCATTAAAAACCTTACAAACAATAAATAATCCTTCTCTATTTGGTGACCGTTTTCCAAACATAACATCTTTAATTCAAACTTGTAAAATAGTTTTCTAAACTAAGTCACCTCCATGAATTGTTTGAGCTTGACTTGTTTGTTATAGGATTTAGCCATTTTTGTCTTTAAATTCTCAATCCTAGCTAATGTCATTAGTTGATCCTCATCCATGAAATCCAATTCCATTAAAATAGTTTTCTTATTTTCATCAATATTGAGTTTGCTTTGCTTAGCAAATATGAATGAAGCTACATTATTTGCAAAGGGAGTACTGCATCCTAATCATAGGTGAGTTGATAAGGGGTAAAACTTGTTGTAGTTATTTTAGAGTTCCTCGTAGCCCATAAAACTTCTTCACCTTTTCTTTATCATTCTTCTTGATAAGGTCAAATGATGATTTTTTTTGGTTGCCTCAACTTGTCATTACAAAAAAAATGATCTATTGTGACACTCATATTTTAATGTTTTCACTATAATTACTTTTAGCTACACGTTGAGTGTCACTAATTATGACATATACCTACTCTCAGTAACTGTAGGTAAAGGATTTAAGAAAACATCCTATTTCTTTTTTATTTAACTTCTCATTTCAAATTATTTACTGCTTATGGAAAAGCCATATTTATTATTTTATAAACTAAATCATTTTTTAAAATTAATTTCCACAGTTATTTTATAGATAAAGTTAAAAAATACTCCATCCATACTGCATTTGTGTAAAAAAAATTCATATTCCATTTTATAGTTTTTCTGTGGTGGATAATATAAAAGTATTTTTAAATTTTTTTTAAAGAAGATTTATTCCATTTCACCTTCCAACTCTTTCAATAACACCATCTCTTTTCCTCTCTCTCCTTCTATCTCTCAACCTCGTCTTCTCCGTTTCTCCTCCAAAGCCAACCATTCCTCCAATAACTCCGGTGACGATTCTTTCGAGTTCTTCCCTTGGTCCGATTCCGACAGCGGTGCACTCTTCTTCTTTCTTTTTCAGATTCTACCTGCTTTCTTGATTTTCTGCCACACGATTAGGATTAGGGTTTTTTTTTTTATCAAAGTTTAGCTCAAATTCAGTTTTTATTCTGTTTGTCATATTTAAAGGATGAATTTGCAGGTACATCTTGTGGATTGTAGTTCAGGTTTCATAACTTTTAATTATGTTGAATTTTGTTGGAGTACTAGCCTCTAGAGGATTTTATTTTGTATATATATTTTGATTAGATGAAACAACAAGTTCTTTTTTATGAAACAGGATTTAGATTAGAGATTTTGTGAATGTGGATTCAATGCATCTGTTGTAATTCAAAGATTTAGAGATTGTCTTCGCTTTCATGTACATGATATTTAATATGTGTTTGTGACTTCTCACAGAAATTCAATGGCTTCTTGAGGATAGAGTTACATTGTTCACTACTGATGGACTGTTCCAGATCGGAGGCAAAATGGTTCCCCGCCGTGTGAGATCTTCAGATATGATCTTGTCATCCAATTTTATCTATTTTGCTTTCTGTTTAACTAAACAATTGAAACCTTAATTAGCTCAGTGATAGTATTTTGGTTATGTCTAGGTTGTTGAACTGCATGTATCTTTTGGTGCATTGTAACTCTTATCTTTTGTCAAGAATCTACCACCCCAAAATCTTGACTTATTTTGTGGAGATCCAGCTGGAATTCTTATTGACATATATAATTAAGCTTTTTAAATTTCACACAAAGCTCTTTTGCATTTAACCAAACAGAGTGCATCTGCATCCAAAACTTCTGCTGAAACTTAACTCTGTTGGAAGGGTAAAAACCACATTACTGAAGATGCTTTGATACTGTGTCGAGAATCAAGCTGTTATTGGTGAAGGTCTGAGTTTGTAGTTCTATTACTTTTTACAACATACTTCTTATCGTGATTGTAAGGTTTTAATTCTATACTTGCTCTTTTTTGTGTGTTGCATGTTGTAACAAAGTTAGACTCTTTTTCCTTATTTATCCCTCATGTGAAAGAGTATCTCAATCTTTCATGTAGAATACACGGCGTCATAGAATCAGCTTTTAAGCACATGACACAGTATACAACTTTTGAATCTTTCTCATCTCTGAAGTCTGAATCATCTTCATGTTTAGAAGATCCATTTTTATTTCAATGTTAAAGATTCTTTTAGATTGGCTAAGCAGATTCTCATGTTTCACAGAAGCAAGGAAAATCCAAAGCTGCTAATAGATTTCGAAGGTATCAAGAGAGTAACTACATGGACCCCAATCAAGGCCTTTGTCTGGGTGCACTCTTTGATATTGCAGCTACAAATGTAAGTACCTATGCTTTTGACTAAACCTCCTTTATGAGTTATCTTTTGCTGTCTTATAGATATGAATGTCCTCTTTAAAGAAGATTTATTCCATTTTTTTTAAAGAAGATTTATAGTTTCTCTGTGGTGGATAATATAAAAGTACTATGAAATTTTTGTGAATTTCGTTTGGTTTTTGAAGCCAAGGTGTGTGTCAATTTTCTGCCTCAGATGCACATTCGATTATGAGTTTTGGTTTCGCTTATTAACCTGAAAAGTTAACTTTTTATTATTGCAAAGATACGGTTTTCAGGCTATATACAGAAGTAGAACCTGAGAAACATTTGATAACTAGATTATGGTCCGCGCGCTGCGCGGATATTAATTAATTAATTTTATAAATTCTATAAGTAATATTTTATGTATTATAAATATAGTTATCTTATAATATTATTTTATTGATTTGTAATAATTGAATATGATTAGGAAAATTAAAATGAAGGAAAATCATGTTTATCAGAATCTTCTAATTTAATTTTTAAAATATTTTGTAAAATTCGTATGAAAACTTATTATATAGGATAATTGTTTGACTCATTGTACTTTGATTATTAATTTATTTTTCAACATATAATGGTACTTGTAGTTATTTGATGAAATAAAATGTAAAATACAAACCAAAAAATAAGATGTAAAAAATGTTAATGTTGAATTATATTGTAGCGTAGCTAAATTTATTTATTTTATTAGTATGATATTTTAATTGTGAGCATTAGAAGTTGTTATAAAAAAAATTATTGAATATATTTCATCAAGAGTTTGTAAAAAAAAATTTTTTTATGGCATCGGAAGTCTATTTTAAATATATATAATAGATAATAAATTTTAATAATTGGAAATAATTTTTATAATAATTTTTTTATATATTCGTATTTTATGATTATTTTTAATGAATTTGTGTATTTTCTATTAAATAGAATATATATTTTTATTTTATAAAATGTTACTACAAAAATGGATTGACATAAATTGAAAGTAACTATAAATGGATTGACTTTAATGAGTAATTGAATTTTTAACTTATAAAATCATTACTCTGGAATAATATAATTGTTCATAAAAGGAGGATTAAATAATGAGTATTTATGTCCATTATGAGTGATTAGCTGTTTTTTTCAATTGAATTTAATGACTAAAAATATAAATTATTACCATTAGTAAATGACTAATAATATTATAAAATAATTTATAAATTTATTATAAAATAACTTATAAAATAATTTGATAATAATATAAATTATAAATTATTATCAAATTGTAAAGTAATTTATAAATTATAAATTATTATAAATAATTGTAAAATAATTTTATAATTTTATAAGTTTTATAAGTAATATTTTATGTGTTACAAATATAGCTATCTTATAATATTACTTTATTGATTCGTAATAATTGAATATGATTAGGAAAATTAAAATGAGGGAAAATCATGTTTATCACAATCATTTAATTTAATTTTTAAAATATGTTGTAAAATTCGTATGATAACTTATTATATAGGATAATTGTTTGACTCATTGTACTTTGATTGTCAATTTATTTTTCAACATATAATGGTACTTGTATTTATTTGAT
>NC_021164.2:35809999-35815609 GCF_000331145.2 Cicer arietinum
AACTTATAAAATAATTTGATAATAATATAAATTATAAATTATTTTAAATAGATTGTCATTAATAAGTAATTGAATTTTTAACGTATAAAATTATTCCTCACCATAAGTGGAATAATATAATTGTAAGGAGAATTAGATAAATAACATTTATGTCGATATTTATGAGTGATTAAATGATTTTTTTCCATTGAATTTAATGACTAATAATATAAATTATTACAATTGATAAATGACTAATAATACTATAAAATAATTTATAAATTTATTATAAAAAAACTTATAAAATAATTTGATAATAATATAAATTATAAATTATTATCAAATTGTAAAATAATTTATAAATTATAAATTTATTATAAATAATTGTATAATAATTTTATAATTTATAAATTTATTATAAAATAATATTATCAAATAAATTTTGGAGGTATTAAAGAAATTAGAGTTATTAAAGAAATTGTGGAAGGAAGAAGAGAAGTTGTTGAAATAGGAGGGGTACTCTCAAGAGGTACACATCAACTTTTTGGTTGATGTGGATGAAATATGATGAAGTGGCAAAATATAATGAAGTGGCAAAATATGATGAGGTGGCATCGGGAGTGTGTTTTAAATATATATAATAGATAGTCCATTTTACCTTTTTCTAGCTTCTTAAACATTTTTGTCTTCATTTATGTAGGTTTTGGGTTGGAGACTTGCGAATGTTGAAGGTGAGCTTCTATAAGGTTGTAGAAGCTGCAGGCCATTTCCCCAATATCCACATCGAACAACCAAATCAAGTCAGAGCAGAACTATGGACTGCACCCATTGGTAAGCCTTAGACCAATACAATTGTGCCCCTTACAATCAATTAATCAAATGATAGGGTTGGATCGATATATAAAGGAATATATGTAATGTATAAATGGTTTTATGTGAATATTGAAACAACAAGTGCTGATGAACTGTCAGGTATCCTTGTTATTTTGACTTTACATCCCTGATCTATAGTTTAACCATTTTGATTGAGGTATTTATAGACAGATTGTTAGAGTATATTATCATTTTAGAAAATTACAGATTTAGTATATCTTATTCAATTTGAGTAATATCTTATTTTCCTTTTGTTTAACTTTATACTTTGTCTTCATAAACTTTGCCTACTCCCTCCTAATTTGTCTTCATAAACTTTATACTTTGACATCTGATGCATACAAGGAGGCAGTCCTTCAGGCAAAAGAACATATTAAAGCAGGAGATATTTTCCAGATTGTATTAAGTTAGAGATTTGAATGAAGAACATTCGCTGATCCATTTGAAATCAATAGAGCATTGAGAGTTGTGAATCCAAGTCCATATGACTTATTTGTAGGTTTATTTCTATATAACATATAAAAATACTTCATTTGGTAAAGTCAATGTTCATCTCTTTCATGTTTTGATGATGATCATGTTTTTTGTAAACAGGCTATGAGATGTATTCTGGTTGCTTCTAGTCCAGAGATTCTTGCGCGTATTAAGAATGTATGTTTTCGTAGATATTTAGATTAGATTTTTAAATTAATTGATACTTCTTACTTGGTCACTTGAATGTTTATCACAAATCTTAATGGAAAAAATATTAGAAGTGAATAGTTATCATGATCTTGTAGTGAACAGAAGAAGATTGTGAACCGTCCATTGGCTGAGACATGTAAAAGGGGAAAGACTCTAGAAGAAGATGAAAAGTTATCAGCGCAGCTCCTGAAAGATGAAAAGCAATGTGCAGAGCATGTAATGCTGGTTGATTTGGGACACAATGACGTTGGAAAGGTTTGTCATATACTTTCACTTTAACCCAGTTACATTATGTTCTTATGCAATAGTTTACGCTACTATTTTGTATATTTAAAGAAATATTGCACTCTTAACAAAAATTATGTTTGTAGGTCTCAAAAAGTGGTTCTGTTAAAGTTGAGAAGCTTAGGAATGTTGAAAGATATTCCCATGTCATGCACATAAGCTCAATGGTGATAATCTTTTCTTTTTAGATAAGAAAATATTTATCAAATAAATTCAGCATACTAGATAATATTTAATTCCATGTAATATTTAAAGGTTACGGGAGAGCTGCAAGACCATTTGACCTGCTGGGACTCCCTTCGCGCTGCGTTGCCTGTTGGAACTGTCAACGGAGCACCAAAGGTTCATAATTTTCTTTGCTCCTTTTTGTCCTTAAATATATATATTTTACTGTCAATTTCAATCTTTAGCTTCATTCTTATGCAATAACTGGCAAATGCAGGTGAGGGCCATGCAATTAATCGACGAATTGGAGGTGGCAATGCGAGGGCCTTATAGCAGAGGATTTGGATACATTTCTTTCTCAAGCGACATGGACATTGCTCTAGCTATGAGGACAATAGTATTTCCAACCGGAACGAGGTACGATACAATGTACTCATACAAAGACCTAAACCAACGGCGCGAGTGGATTGCATACCTTCAAGCTGGTGCTGGTATAGTTGTTGACAGCGACACTGCGGATGAGCACCAAGAGTGTCAAAACAAAGCTGCTGCTCTTGCTCGATCCATCGACTTGGCAGAGTCAACATTTGTTGATAAATAGGATAAGAACTATTATCAGGTCAAAACAAAATTCTATTTCTCAACACTGCCATGAAAATTGTTGAATGCCTATATTATTCTGAATGGGAAATAAAATGCAATCACAACAAACTTAGATAGTAGTAACTATTTAGTATCAATGGTTTGGGTCCTCCATGTCTCTCAACTATCAATAGTACATATTCTTCATGTATTTCTCAATTAATTATTATAAATTTGTGATGATTCTATTAAATAGTAACTATTTAATAGAATTAGTAAAATTAAATTATATTTTATTGTATGTTTCAATGGCATTAATTAATAAAAACAAATTAAAATTTTAAATTTAATTTACTGGTATTAATAATTTAGAATTACAATTAGTAGGGAGATAAAATAAATTTAATTTAATAAAAAAATAATACGTTTTAGTGACAGACAATACCGTAGGAATAGATTAAATTTTTATTTATATTTTTCTAGGTTTTAGTGACAGACAATACCGTAGAAATAGACTAATTCTTTATTTATATTTATTTAGTTTTTAGTGACAGTCAATATTGTAGGTAGAAATCAGAAACATTTAGTGACAATCCTCAAAACATGTAGTGACAGTTCTCAACGTGTAGCAGGACGCCCCCTTAAAGTTGACACTAGATTTGGGTGTCACTCAAAGTATTATTGACTTTTACCTACGGTTTTTAACTTTTAGTGAAACATTTTGTGTGTCACGATAGGTCAATTTTTTTGTAGTCATGTCCATTATCTTGAGCATAATAAGGAAAGGAATGTATTAATTTAATCCCAAAATCTACATGACCACCATATCACTAGTGAACATTATAAAGGTGAAACATGAGAAAAGGGTTGAATTTTGTTTAACAAAGTTGATAACTTTTTGCTAATTTGATGAAGGCTAGTTGATTTTTGTGAATTACTTGGAGTAGAAGCAATCGAATTCAGAGGCAACAAACAACGAACTCATAAATAATTTGACACATAGCTTTATACTAGTTCACCATTAACTTGGCTACATCTAGTCCCTTCATTCAGAAAGCTTTAATCCACTAATTCAAATACCTTAAACTACAAAGCACCTGAACTTCCAAGTCAGGAAAGAAGACAATTTCTAAGGCTCTTGGTAGCGTTTCAGCAAGTGTACTGAATCGTTGCAAGTAATAATAAAACGGTAGTACCGAGTGTCGAACTCAAGGATTGCGTTTTACTATCGAATTATATTTAATTACTGAAATTAAATAAAAAGTTTCCGAATTGATTGAAATAATATTTGAAATTAACAACAATAATAAAATTATTGTTTATAATGAGAAAAATGTCAGGGATGAGTTTCACTTCGAATCCAACCTTGGTGTCTAATTTGATCCTAGTTATTGAATTCCTTTATTGAATTATTACCGAATTCTCTTTATTATTCTTGCCCTAATGTCTTAGTGACAGAACCTTTAATTCTAAAGTAACGCCTAATTCCTTAGTAGATTTAAGATTAGAATTAAGCATTACCGTATAGAAATTCTCTTGTAAATTATTGCTTGCAACTAATTTAATTGGTTTCATGACCTGCACCTATGTCTAGACTACAAATTCATGAATTTCTCATCTCAAGCATTCGTAAAGTCCACTTCCGTTTCAAAATACAAATCGTAGAACATTTTAATATTGATCAAGCAATAAAAAGCATTAAGCACAAAGATGAGAAAAATAATTCAGTAAACTCATTTATATAACTAGAAATCAAATCATAAAAATAAGGGTTTCATCTTGTTACACTTATCCCTAACAAATAGGGTTTAGTTACTCATGACAGAAATAAATGAGATAAAGATTAGAGAAGAATTACAAGAAGGATTCATGAATGATTCTTGATAAAACTGCTCCAATGATGTTAGAAACATCCGTCTTTGAGTTTCTATGCTAGGGCACAAGTCTCCCAACTTCCGAATTGTGAAAAAGATGTCTAAAACAGTAAAAATCTGTGTTTTTATGGTTGTTGGCGCGGGTCGCGCGCCACAGGCGCGCGTTTGGGCAGTAGAAGATGCTGGAAAAAGCGCTTGGCTTGCGCTTGGGCGCGCTCAGCATCTGCTGTCCGGAGTATATTGCTTTTTCCTCCTCTTTTGATTCTGAATTTGGTTCCAGGTCTTCATGAAAGGTGTAGCTATGGAACGTAGCTTTCATTTGCACTTGGTTTGACTCCAATTGAACATCTACAACTCTAGATATGGCTGAAATACTCTACATATGTCATTTTGATTTCTCACCAAAATTCAGCACTGCACTAAAACAAAACGCAATGTAAAATTACGACAAATTCCTACTTAATCAACGAAATAAAAACACAACATTTTATCCACTCAAAGAACAAAAATCAACGAAATATATCAAATAAATCCTTAATTTAACTAATGATTGAGGATAAATAAGACTAAAATAGTGGGAAAATATGTATATGATGAAGAGTCATCACAACCCCAAACTTAATCTATTGCTTGTCCCCAAGAAACAATTACTTTCATATTTGGTCCTGTTAAATGCACACTTAAATTCAATTTCTCAAATTACATCAAACTCAAATTTCAAAGTTCTTGCTACTGCAAAACATTCATCATGCTCTATGATTGTTTTCAAAAATAGAGACAACAAGATTTGTACACCTTGGCATTCATTCATCAAATTCAACTCTCTCTTCACACAATCTTACCAAAATTTCTCTCAAGTATTTAGAAGGGTTATAAATTTATCACTCAAATCCTAGAACATGCATCACGCTACCATAGGCTTGAAAAAAATTCTAGTTAGCAATCACAATGCAATAAACACATACATTTTTGGAGGACTTTCGGGTTGTAATGGGGCTTAGGTAAGGGTAGGACATTTTGGGATAATAGGCTTTACTACTTGGAGTTAGGCATGCATTTCCAGATTATTCTACCTTTTTTTTCTTCTTCACCTTTTTATTGTGGAGATTCTCAAACAATGACAAAAGAACCAAGAAGATATTATTTACCAAAGTACACAAACTAAATT
>NC_021164.2:35815851-35817020 GCF_000331145.2 Cicer arietinum
TTTTTGTTTTTCTTCTTTCTTCTTTCATTTTATTTTTCACTAAATTTTTTTTTCTTTTTATTTCTTTTTGTGAGAATCACCACCCAAAACTTAGAAAGTTGCTATCCCATGAGCAACCCCGAACTTAGAATTTTATCAAGACAATAATTTTTTTCTACCTAACTCCAAGTAAGGTGATTTAATTAAAGTCGGGTGTTTTGCTTGTAATGTGGCTAGTAACCGAAATAAAAGGGCAAAACTCAAATGGTCTAGCAAAGGGTAAAATTTTCATAGGGTAGTTAGAAAGGCTCAAACGACTAATAAAATTGCCTCAATGTATGCATAAATTACATGTGATGCAAGTCAGAATTAGTGCAAGTTCTAGAGGGATAACACATGTCTGGATAATCACACAACAAAGAATTTAAGTGTTTAGGCTCAAAAGCTCACAGCTAGGATAATAAGAGAGAGTATGAACAATCAAAATAAAGCCAACATGCTTCTGAAAAGTTAAAATTGTATTTTTGAAAAATTGATGGCATATTAGCCTTCTACAACCATTTAGTAATCAAGAATGCATGCATTAGGAAGACTTGTCGACTTGAGCAATAACATAATCTAAGAAATGAAATTTAACTGGCAAAATCAAAAACAGGAATTTTGAGATCAAGTGCAAGTCAATATGACTGTTTCATCATAGTACACATTTAGTGAAAGGAAAAAAAAACATGAATAAAAGAAAGTCAACATACACTGACATTAAACAAAGAAAACGAGAAAACGGAAAGAAACAGGACATACAACAGAAAGAAAAAAAAGGAAAGAAAACTTCTCTCAGTTTAGTAGTTCAAGGATTCTCGTTTAGATCATCCGCTCCTGTTCCGCTATGGTCGCCAGTATACTGCTGAGGTGCAAATAGATCATCATAAAACATGCCTCCTAGTGTCTGTTGAGCGAATGATGTATTGCGACCTTAGTTTGTTTTGCTTTTTTGTAGGGTTGCCTTTAGGTCCTGCAAAACAAGTATTCATACCCATAGTTCAAAATATTTCAAGTTAGAGATAATTAATTTAAGCATGGTCCCCTTTAAAAAAATAACAACTTAAGTGGCCCTGGGTTAGTCCAACAAAATTGTACATGATAATAGTGCGTATGCATTGAATGGCATTTTAACGAACAGTTGGAGTGCA
>NC_021164.2:35817195-35832785 GCF_000331145.2 Cicer arietinum
TTGACCTTTGATGATAAAGGAGGAGGGTTTGGAGAGTGATAATGAAGAAGGGGAGTGTTGAATGAGAAGATAGGGGTTTTGAAGGACTTATAGCCGTGCAAAGTGCTTGGGCGCGTGTTGACAGTGACGAATGCTGGGAAAAAGTGCTTGACTTGCGCTTGGGCGCGCTCGGGCGCGCGTTGGCAGTAGAGAATTCTGAAAAACGCGCTTGGCTTGCGCTTGGGCGCGCGTTGTGTCACTTGGAGCCGTACAATCGCTTCTCAACGCATCTTTTTGATTCCTTGCTCATACCAAACATCAAAACTAAGAGAACTAGCAATTAGAGACTAAAATTGGAACTAAATGGAGTAAAATAAACGTGAAATGCAATAAATAAATACGGTGCAAAGAATATAAAATTGGGTTGCCTCCCAATAAGCGCTTCTTTAAAGTCATTAGCTTGACGTCTCAACTATTGTCAAGGTGGTATATATGAAAGGAAGAACACATCATCCTTCTTCTTCTTTTTGTTTGGTAGAAATTCCATGAACTTAAGAAATAAAAGGTGTTGCTTCCATGTCCTTCTCAAATGTACATTGATGAACAAGACATAGATTGAATCTAGAACTTTATCAATCTCTTCTTTTTTCTTTTCCTCGTTCATCTTTTCCTCTTGCTTATCTTCTTCTACCACAACAATGAAATTATCTTCAATCTTCAACTTATCGTCCATCTTCTCAAACTTAACCACTTGTTCAAATAACCTCTCACATTGATTTTCAAATCTTTCAATTGAAACCATGTTATTCTTAATGAATTCAACCAAAACGTCCGTAACATGGAAGTCTTTGTCATCTGATTCTTTGGATAGAATTTTAGGAGGTAGAATTTGTTCCCAATAGATCTTTTTAATGTAACACTCGTCGTTTTCTGTGACTTTCAAAAAAAAACTTCATATTCTACTAGTTCGGCAAGGTCATCAGCACAATTTCCATTCTTATGTGCTTCTCCGCAAAAGTCACACCTAAGAGGCTGTATCGGAGGGATCTGAGGGTGATATTTTAAAAATGTATAGCTCAAGATTTGCCCCTCAATCATGCGACATATACCTGATATAAGACAAGTATCACACTCTTCATATAATTGTAGTAGAATATCATCATTATAATCATCCATGCTCTACAGCGAATAGTTATCTCAAATAAAGAAGAGACAAACCACTAGACATAACATTAGCAAGTTCAACAAATAAAAAAAAAAAAATCAAACAAAAAAAAAATCAAAAATTTTATTGCAGAGCAAAAAATTTCAATTTAGTAAATAATTTAAATTCAATAGTGATATGGCAATCCCCGACAACGGCGCCAAAAACTTGGTAGCGTTTCAGCAAGTGTACTGAATCATTGCAGGTAATAATAAAACGGTAGTACCGAGTGTCGAACTCAAGGATTGCGTTTTACTATTGAATTATATTTAGTTACTAAAATTGAACAAAAGGTTCCCAAGTTGATTGAAATAATATTTAAAATTGACAGCAGTAGTAAAATTGATCTTTTATAAATTGAGAAAAATGTCAGGGATGAGTTTCACTTCGAATTCAACCTTGGTGTCTAATTTGATCCTAGTTATTGAATTCCTTTATTGAATTATTACCGAATTCTCTTTATTATTCTTGCCCTAATGTCTTAGTGACAGAACCTTTAATTCCAAAGTAACCCCTAATTCCTTAGTAGATTTAAAATTAGAATTAAGCATTACCGTATAGAAATTCTCTTGTAAATTATTGCTTGCAACTGATTTAATTGGTTTCATGACCTGCACCTATGTCTAGACTACAAATTCATGAATTTCTCATCTCAAGCATTCGTAAAGTCCACTTCTATTTCAAAATACAAATCGTAGAACATTTTAATGTTGATCAAACAATAAAAAGCATTAAGCACAGAGATGAGAAAAAAAATTCAATAAACTCATTCATATAACTAGAAATCAAATCAGAAAAATAAGGGTTTCATCTTATTACACTCATCCCTAACAAATAGGGTTTAGTTACTCATGACAGAAATAAAAGAGATAAAGATTAGAGAATAATTAAAAGAAGGATTCATGAATGATTCTTGATAAAACTGCTCCAATGATGTTAGAAATAGCCGTCTTTGAGTTTCTATGCTAGGGCACAAGTCTCCCAACTTCCCAATTGTGAAAAAGATGCCTAAAACAATAAAAATCTGTGTTTTTATGGTTGCTGGTGCGGGTCGCGCGCCCCAAGCGCTCGACAACGCGCCCCAGGCGCTCGACAACGCGCCCCAGCGCGTTTGGGCAGTAGCAGATGCTGGAAAAAGCGCTTGGGCGCGCTCAACATCTGCTGTCCGGCGTATATTGCTTGTTTCTCCTCTTTCGAGTCTGAATTTGGTTCCGGTGTCTTCATGAAAGTTGTAGCTATGGAACGTAGCTTGCATTTGCACTTGGTTTGACTCCAATTGAACATCTACAACTCCAGATATGGCTGAAATACGCTACATATGCCATGTTGATTTCTCACTAAAATTCAGCACTGCACTAAAACAAAACGCAATGTAAAATTACGACAAATTCCTACTTAATCAACGAAATAAAAACACAAAACATTTTATTCACTCAAAGAACAAAAATCAACGAAATATATCAAATAAATCCTTGATTTAACTAATGATTGAGGATAAATAAGACTAAAATAGTGGGAAAATATGTATATGATGAAGAGTCATCAACTCTGCAAGAAACTGAAGAGTTAGAGGAAATCAAATGAGAAGATCAGATTGGAGACTCGGATGATGAAGAGTTATCCTTTATCTCAAGAAAAATCCATCACATGTGGAATAATAGAAATAAATCTTTTCCCCAAATAGATTTCAGGATATCCTAAAGTAGTAGAGAATGAAGTGAAGAACTAGAAAAAAGAAAACTCATCTGCTATGAATGTAAGGAACCAAGTCATTTCAAATTAGAATATCCTAACTTGAGAAAAGAAAATTCCATAGGAAAGACTTGAAGACTAAGAAGAAAGGTCTTATGGCTACATGGGATGACTTTGATGAATCATTTAATGAAGATGAAAAGCATGCAAACATAACTTTGATGGTTGATGTTGACTTTGACTCTGATTCTGAGGCTACTAAGAAGAAACTGAGATATTCTCTGACTTATCTGGTCGTGAACACCTAAATATGCTAAACGAGTTTCTAGACAAAAATCATAAGATTTCTTTAAAAGTTAAGTCTCTTAGAAAAGCTCATGACATATTAACAATTCAATGTAGTTCTCTTGAAGAGTTTCTAGCTAAAGGCATACACAAAAACAAACAAGCTTATATGATCTATGATGTTAGCAAAAACAATAAACGCGACATAGGCTTTGAAGAAACAACAAAAAATCATAGATCTATTCAACCTAATATTGCTTATGCATATTACCATAAGAAAGGTAACAATCGAATAACTTGTCATGTGTTGAAAACTTGGAAAGACAATATACCTTTATAGACTAACAAACCAGGACCCAAAAAATTTTTGGAACCTAAAGATAAAATAATATATCATGCAAATATCCTTAGCAAAAAAGTTGAAACACCAATCATGGTACTTGGACAGTGGATGCTCACGAAACATGATGGAAGAAAAGTCTATATTTCAAGACCTGACCCTCAAGAACAGAGGATTCATAGGATTTGGAGGTCATCAAAAGGTAAGATAATTGGACACAACACATTAGAAATGATTAGTAGATTATGCATTAGTCATTTTACAAATAAAATATTCTTTATAGAGGGAAGAGATCAGTAGATTATGCAATTTAAGAGTGTTTTATTTCTAATGCATTAGAAATGATCAATAGATTATCATAATCTACCAAGAATGTTTCTTAGTCCCTTCACTTAGAAATGATTTAACCACTAATTCAAATCCTTGAATTTCACAACACTTTACCATTTCAAAACAACCTGACACTTTGACCCTACAACCTGACACCTGCATACTTTTTGAGACAAATAAACACTTTGACTCTACAAGTCAAGTCTTATCCACAAAACTTGAAAACCACATATTGTTGAAGACAACTACACCTTGACCTTACATGTTAAGTCTTCTCAACACAACCTTCAAACCACAGATTGCTTTAGGAACACTAAAGCCACTATCGGGTTGGGTTGCAAAAGTTTGGAACAAATTGTGTTTTGCTTCTACTAAGTAGATTGTTACAACTGATTTCTCACAATATTTTAATCATGTCTTCTTGTGAACAATATTTTGGTCATATCTTCTTTTCATTTTGGTCAAAAATTTCCTTTAATTATAATTCTGAATCATATCTAATTTATGATTGTGTTAAAAAACTTATTCGTGCAAATCTTCCTTCATATTCTTGATTGATTGAAGCGGAAAGGGATTCAGGCTTTGATGACTCTTCATCATATGCATATTTTTTATTGTTTTTAGTCTTATTTATCTTTTATTAATTAGTTAATATAAGTAGTTATTTGATATATTTTGTTTATTTTAGTTCTTTGATTTAATGAAATGTTTATGTTCTTATTTCCTTGATTAAGTAGAGATTTTTCGTAGATTTGCGTTGTTTCTTTGTTTTAGTGCAATGCTGAATTTTGGTGAGAAATCAACATGACATATGTGGAGTATTTCATCCATATTGGGAGTTGTAGATGTCTGATTGAAGTCAAACTAAGGGCAAATGAAAGCTAAGATCCATAGCTACAACCTTCATTAAGACACCAAAATCAAATTCGGACTCAAAGGAGGAGAAAAAGGCACTCAACGCCAGACATAAGATGATGTGCGCCTGAAGCGCAAAGACCTGGACCTGGAGTGCATTTCAGCGTTCTTGAATCTGTCTACTTGCGCCTGAAGCGCAAATTCTGCGCCATATGTGTAAGCACAAATTCCGC
This sequence comes from Cicer arietinum, assembly GCF_000331145.2. NCBI lineage: Eukaryota > Viridiplantae > Streptophyta > Magnoliopsida > Fabales > Fabaceae > Cicer > Cicer arietinum. The sequence continues at coordinate 35,822,114 of NC_021164.2, forward strand.
GTCGTATTTTAGTCATATGTATAAACGTGCATTATGATGAAGAATTATTAACAACTTGCATTTGGTCTTAAGTTTTCTGTTTTGGATTTTGACATTTAAACTCTATTTATTTGCTCATATTATTGCTCAATTCGATAAGTTTCACTAATGCATGCGTTGTTGATTACTCATTGGTTGTCGAAGTCTCATTTGCCATTTTTATTTATAAAAATAACTAAATAAATTTTGTAGTAGCATGTTTGACATCATTTAGATAGTTCATACTCTTTCTTATGATCCTAATTGTGAGCTTTTGGACCTAAACACTTTAATTCTTTATTGTGTGATTATTCAGACATGTGTTATCCCTTCAGAACTTGCACTAATTCTGACTTGCATCACTTGTAATTTATGCATACATTGAGACAATTTTACCTGGTCGTTTTAGCCTTTCTAACTATCCTATGCAAATGTTATCCTTTGCTAGCCGCTTTGAGCCTTGCCCTTTTCTTTCGGTTACTAGCCAATTACAAACCAAAGACCTGACTTTAATTACATCACCTTACTTGAAGTTAGGTATGAAATTTTTTGTCTTGTCTTGGTAAAATTCTAAGTTTGGGGTTGCTCATGGGATAACAACCTTTTAATTTTGGGGTGATGATTCTCATAAAAAGAAAAAAAAGAAAAAAAAGAAAAAAAAAAAAAGAAAAAGAAAAAATCAAAAAAGAAAAAAAGAAAAAAAAAGAAGAAAACAAAATCAGTTTGTGTAATATCTATCTTCTTGGTTCTTTTGTCAAAGTTTGAGAATCTCCGCAATGAAAAGGTGAAGAAAAATAAAAAGTGGTAGAATAATTTGAAAATGTATGTCTAACTCAAAGTAATAAAGCCTACTATCCCAAAATTTCATACCCTTACCTAAGCCCCATTACAACCCGAAAGTCCTCCAAAAGTGTATGTGTTTGTTGCATTGTGATTGCTAACTAGAACTTTTTCAAGCCTATGATAGCGGAATGCATGTTCTAGGAATTGAGTGATAGATTCATAACCCTTACTAAATACTTGAGAGCAGTTTTGGTGAGATTGTGTGAAGAGAAAGTTGAACTTGATGAATGAATGCTAAAATGTACAAATTGTGTTGTTTTTTTGTAAGCAACCACAAAGCATGATGAATGTTTTGTAATAGTTGGAAATTCGAGAATTGAGTTTGATTTGATTTGAGAGATTGAGTTTAAGTTTATTTTTAACTACACCAAATCTGAAATTAATTGTTGCTTGGGCACAAGCAATATATTAAGTTTGGGGTTGTGATGACTCTTCATTATATGCATATTTTTTTATTGTTTTTAGTTTTATTTATCTTTTATTCATTAGTTAATTTAAGTGGTTATTTGATATATTTTAGTTCTTTGATTTAATGAAATGTTTATGTTCTTATTTCTTTGATTAAGTAGAGATTTTTCATAGTTTTGCGTTGTTTCTTTGTTTTAGTGCAGTGCTGAATTTTGGTGAGAAATCAACATGACATATGTGGAGTAGTTCAGCCATATTGAGAGTTGTAGATGTCCGATTGGAGTCCAACAAAGTGAAAATGAAAGCTAAGATCCGCAGCTTCAACTTTCATGAAGATAACAAAATCAAATTCGGAGTCAAAAGAGGAGCAAGAGGCACACAACGCCAGATAGAAGATGTTGTGCGCCTGAAGCGCAGTGACCTGCGCCTGGGGCACATTTCGGCCTTCTTGAATATGTCTACTTGCGCCTGAAGTGCAAATTCCGCGCCTGAGGCGCGTGGCACGTGGCTGTATGTTTAGAAACACATTTTTTTTCACTTGTTAGGGATCTTTTCGATTATTGGGAAGTTGAGACTTGGTACTACTGTTTTATTGTTACTTGCAACGATTCAGTATGCTTGCTGAAACACTATTAGACTTCCTCTTGAATATTTAGATATTCTGATTCGACTAAGTCTTTTCTTTAGAATGAATTCTTTCAATATGAGTCATTTACTTTCCATTAGATCCATCGACTTTCTTATTGATGCGACATGCTGTGTTTCTTGGATTATAAAAGTCAAAGGTAGAATTGCGTGACTTAGAACTGTTTAGAGGCATAACTCATGACTTAGAATTGTTGAATCATCAGAGTTAGTGTAATATTAGTGGCTTCTTATCAGAGGTAGTATTTTGAGTGCATTGCAATTTTTGATTAGCCAAATATGAGCTTTAAATGCATGGCTTGAACAATCTCTTTAGGGTTAATGATAGCTTGATGTAAACTCTTCAGAGACATGTTGAGTTTGTGCACATTAGAGGGTTACAAGGGCTTCATATGCATACTTCAAATCAATCTTAAAACAATCTTCAAAGGCAATCTTTAGACCTAGTTATTGAAGGCAATATTTAGATCCAATTATCAAAGGCAGAACTTTACACCCAAACATCAGAGGCAATCTTCGTAACCTTCAGAGGCACATTGCTATCAGAGGCAGATGCGTATGATTTTGTGTTCCCCTGATCTCATCCTTTGGTGACTTCTTCTAGTCACTTCCTGTGGTCACCTCCTCTGATACCTTCCTCTAATTTTCTTGTTCTAATTGTTGCACACTTAATGAAGCTATAAGTCCAAATAAATTGTTCTCATAAAATACCTTTGTTAACATCAAAATCACAAGAGGAAAACCAACTTTGTTCCAACAATACACAATTTTAATGTTGATGACGATGACTTTCAATTCAAGATTTATGAGCACCTTTTCAAAATCACTTTTACTGGCGCAACTATTGAACAACAACAAGATATACCATATATGCCCCCAATCCAGTACCTCTTTAAAAATTTCAGTGATATATTGAGTGGGAAATAAGCCCCACCCATTTACTTGGTAACATTATTTTTCTCTATATATTACCAACTAATCATTTAAAACTCAACAAGCCATTTCGTTGTACTAAGTGATATCTGCATCTTTGCAGACATGTGTAGTTGATGAAGTGATTTCATCAACTACAACTTTTCGCTCAAAGAAAGTTTGTATGTCACTCAAACTTTAGGATTTGAGGTTATATTATTTTCGATTGTTTTAAATACATATGTCATACACTTTAAAAGTTTCTAATATTTTCAATATTTTGTTTTTTCATTATATATATTCCATATTCTAACTAAAGTGGCGATGTCATCAACTGCACTATTTGAAAAGATTTTGGTACCAATTTCTCAACTACTGTAGTTTACATCCTACTTCTAGACCAATTATAATCATACTAAACTATGCAAGGATCAAAGTTCCACAAGGTTGGTGTGAATAACTTAGTCTATAAACAATTTCAATAGTGACACTATCTCACAATGAGATTGGAATATTATTCCATAGGTCAAAACAAACCAATGTTGAGTAATGCATGGGATGGAACTAAGCTACTGATCAATGAAAAAGTTATGCAGATAAGAGTTCAAGAAAATGTTAGTTTGTTTTCCTATGTCATTCCTTCTATTCACTTCACTTATTTTTTATACTCATTATTATGCATAACACTAAATAGGTTACATGCGATCGATGATCCTGATCTCTATGTCCAAGGAAGGCAATTGCATAGCCAGATGAAAACTTCATCTTAATACACACCACAGGAGAAGTTCGTCTACAACGCTGCAATCAAGACCTTGCGCTAAATCAATGCAATTAACACAATTTGCAAAAATACTCTTATTATCTTAAGGTTGCTTAAATACTTATTCAAGTTACCTATTAATCAAATTGAACTTATCTTTTTAGGAGATAACTTGTGTGACTATAGCTACAACCTCTAAGGTTGTAGTTAATGAATATGGTTGGTTTTATGAGGGTTGCACAAGCTGCACTATTAAGGCAACAAATCCGTTTGTGAGTTATACATATAAATATGAGTGTGTTGTTGAAAAAATCATTCCAAAGTAAATTAATTACAATGTTACAGTGTTTCATAAGCAAAAATAAAGATTTTGTACATATTTGCACATTCCTAACTATTCAACTACATGTCGTTCATTTAACAGATACAAAGTTTTGATTGAAGTCTATCACAACAACACTTACGTGAAGTTTCTTAGGTGGGATCAAGATTGTACTTCCATCCTAAGAATGACTGCAAAGGAGTTAAGGAAAAAAATGATTAAGGCATGTCATATGTATATGAATCGATCAACACATAATGTGTTTAATAATTAAAATATTTGTGTTGGTGAACAACTTAACTTGCTATTTCAGGCTGGTGATAACCATCAAATGATTTATCTTGAAGATCTACAAAATCTAATGGCAAGAACAATGGCATTCCGCGTTAAGACTCAACCAAAAATGGGACAATGCTCTGTAAACAAGGCTTGGGAGGATGAGACAATTATTGCAACCATTAAAGAGAGCAGTTTGATGTTGATGAGGTATTATTGGACAACACATTAATAGTTTCGACCACAAATAATTTTACTTAATTTATAGGCTAATTAACTAGAATGGTAATATGTCTTAATGTAGGCAACTTCAAAACCAATGCAGCGGCAAGCCAGGAAACTGGCTTTGACACTGTAAGTGCCTCTATTGTGTTCACTATTCATACAAATAGATATTTAAATTAAAAATTAAGGTTATTGATTTATTTTAAATTAATTACATATATCGTTATCTGCAACTGGTGATTATGATCCTGAAGTCATTGCTACTTCTACACTTGCAAAAAGATTGTCAATTGAATCTTACGAAGTTGATAATGTGTCTGATGTGGTTCCAAGTCTGCAGTTGTCTACATGCAAAGCTCCAAAGGTAATTAAGACTGATTGATCCTTTAATGTTACAGCCACTAAGGAGGCAATGGACCTGTTTACTTTTCAATGTTATTTGAACCTGTATAGTTCCACTTAACATGTATTAGACTACAACTATGTCATTAATTAATTCTAATTGTTCACTATAACTATTAGAGATAGTTAAAATTACTTATGGTTAGATGAAAGTTGTTAGGTTAGTTAAATTAATAGCACTATATAAAAGTGCATCATACTCTAATTGTAAAAACAATTATTCATATAATCATTTCAAGTTTTATTTTTCTCTTTAATTATTTCTCTCTTTCTTGGACTCTACCATAATTCTTAAAATGGTATCAGAGCAATAATAATTATTCCGCTATATTCTTTTTCCAAATTTTCATTATCTTTTCTTCCTCATTTTGAATCTAAATTTTTGATTCTTCATTCTTTTTCAACTTGATTGTATAATAATTGTAGATTCAAGATTAAAGATGCTTTAGTGATATATTTCACTACAATTTCATTCTTTTTAGCCATTGTTGGCTTTCTCTTTATGCTTCTACCATATGGTAGTAAAGCAATTACCATTTTCTTTGTTATTTTACCATATGGTAGTAAACATTTCTCATTTTCTTTATGCTTCCATCATATTATGGTTAAGTTTTGTTGGTCACATTTGACATTTAAATATCCAAGATTGAAATTATTGATTCTATATTGGAGTGAGTGCCGTGGAGACACCAAAAGATTTTCAAGTTAGCCCAAAGAGGCCGAAGCGAGAGTTATGCACCTCAGCCTACTACCACTTTCTACATGAATTTTGTTGTTTAGCTGAAGTGATTATGGCTTCTATTTTTTTCTTATAATTTTCTTTCATTGTATTTTTCTTTTTCTTGTATTGTTCTTTCCAAGTTGGAAATGTTGTTACATACTTCCAACTTGTGGGGGACTATTAGAGGTAGTTAAAATTACTTGGTTAGGTGAAAGTTGTTAGGTTAGTTACATTAATAGCACTATATAAAAGTGTATCATACTCTAATTGTAAAAACAATTATTCATATAATCATTTCAAGTTTTATTTTTCTCTTTAATTATTTCTCTCTTTCTTGGACTCTACCATAATTCTTAACAGTAACCATTAAATTTGTTTCCGCTGCTACCAACCTATTATTGAGAAAAGCAGCGGAAAAAAGGAAGGTTTGTGTAATGGTATAAGATTAATTGTGACGAGACTAACAAATCATGTAATTGATCTATCTACCACAAATGTCTCTGTCTCCATCCCAATCGTCGTGGCCTTTCAAGCTTATACGAAGGTAATTTTCTATTGTTGTCTTTTATGCAATGACAATCAACAAATCATAAGGTTAATCATTGAACTACGTTTGTATATATTTGTCAAAACCTGTATTTTATATGAACATTGTTAATAATTTCAAAATAAATATAACAAATAAATCTAACAATCTTCACCCAATCCGTGCAAAGTATCGGTACTATACTAGTTAATAATTAAAACAGAACAATATTGAATGTGTTAAACAAAAAACATATATCAACAACGTCCAAATTGACTAACAGGTACATTTATTTGATGATGCCAATGAAGAACAAAGTATAAAGGCCCCTTAATGCTAACCATACCAAGACCTAACTAAAGAGTAATGACAACCAAAATATATATACAAATTCCTGCAGTGTAGACATGAATCTCAAAAAGAACTTTTAGAAAATTTTGAAAAAAAAGTAACTGATAGACTTCACTTTCTATGCTAAGAATGGTGCAAAGATTTTGATGAACCTTGGAAAAGATCCAAAATACAACATTGCAGATCATCTACTGAATACTTGATCCATTTCTCATCAATGTCAGAGGAGTTTCTACCGGTAAAACTGCGGTAAGCATGAATCACTTTCTGAGAAACTGATATCTGTAAATCTTCTCGAAGTTCGGTATCTACTACACTCCATCCGGTCTGTGTTTTGTAAACTTCACAAAAAGCAACACTAAAATCTTTGCATTTTTTCTTTAGTGTTCTTTTTGTGCCACAAGTTGACACACTTTCATCACTAAGCATAGAAAGTATTGAACTCCAAGTCACTTTCTCGTAGCTTCTAGCATAGTTTTGAAACATGCCAACGCGTCGGCGAAGCCAATAATCTCCAAAGAAATTGCATAAGTTAGAATGCTTAACCTTTTGCACCATGTAATGAATGTTATTCATCATGAAAATATGCTGCAAAGCTTCATTTGTGTATAACTTTGACTTGTTGCACAAGTTGGATTCTAGAGTTGTAGTGATTTGCCTTAAGTTGCAAGCTAATGAACAATATGAGAGATTAGAGTTTTCACTGTTGTCATTGCTAGCCGTTGGATCGGTCGAAACTTCGTCTATAAGAAGAAGATTGAGGCTGTCACCATATTCAACAAGTGCCTTGATGTAATTCATGACATATCTTGTAAGATGGTGAACACCTCCTTGAGGAAAACACTTGTTTGATGGATTTGTTGCAATAGCATATCTAAATGCAAGAAATGTTGATTTTATAGAATCACCAAAGTTTCTTAGAAGCTTGTGAAACTCTTCTCTTACAAAAGAATCTACTTCTTCAATGAACAAAATATCTATATCCATTGCAACATGGTCTAAAACCTCATACATGTCAAGTAAGCAAAACAAATTTTCTGTTGTGTGTGTTCTCATTGCTATGGCCTCCCCAAAATTCAAAAGGTGGAAAATTGAACACCTTGATATTTCGGAGAAGCAAATCTGATAAACCGATCCGAAGTTTCCAAGAACTTGCTTACATAATCGTTTTTCGCTGACAAGATACACCTGAACAATGATCTTCATGGCCTGGATCCATTTCTTTATCCGACGATTCAAACTATACCATTCCATATTTAGAACATTCTCAATGCTTAGTTTTTCGATTTCTAGAATGACAAAGTACTCATCTAAGGCATATTTTCTAGAAGCAATGAAAACATGACAAAACTCCTTATGGTAATTTGAACCAAACATGGCTTTAGCAATGCTTTTGAGATCTTCAAGTACAGAAGGATTCACCAAATCTATAGTTCCATCATCACTACTCCGCGACGTCTCATTGATTTGTTCATCCTCGATTGAAACATACGATTCATCATAAACCATATCCACGCTATTGGAATGAAAAAGCATGTAATCAAGCTCAAAATATTGCTTATTTTGAACAAGAATTTGGACTAACTCTTCCTCAAGCTTTGACATAACAACCTGCATAACTTCATTAGCTCTTTGAACAAGTTCCTTATGCTTCCATTTTTCATTCACAGAACAAAAGTTTTGTTGCAAAGTTTGAGTTAATGTTTGAATTTCCCCAACAAGTTTTAAATACTCAGAAGAAGATGCCATGGAAATATGATTGGTCTCCAAACTTTTGACCCTATCTTCAACAAATTGAAGCTCTCTCTCTAATAGCTTGATACCATTTCCTTTTCTTTCATTGATTGTGGACATTGTAGACAATTGAATCTCAAGATCCAAAAGTGTTTTTCTCAACTCATTAGAGATACTCTTGCTTGAAGCTAGTCCCTTTAAAATGTTTTGAGCTGCAGCAACCATGTGTTGATCTTGTTCACAAATTGTGGTCATAGGTTTATGTTCCTCCATACTAGAAAAAAAATTGAAAAAGCAAGTAGAAAACCAAATTCCAAACCAGAAAGCACAAAATTGATGGGATTTCAACAAATCACTAAAGGTACCAAGATCTCAACTTTAAAACAAGAAAAGTAAAAGGGTCATCGAAAATGTAAAAAAAAAAAAAATCCCCTCTATCGAATAAATAAAAGTGCTTTTAAAGGGTTGTTACAAGTTGAATAAAAATGGAAACTTTATGATGATTTGGATAGATAATTTTGAGGCAACTCTTTCTTTTCCTCCAATCTAAACTTAGGACTACAAACTAACAAGAAGCTCCAATTGAAAGAGTCTTCATGGAAGTAAGAGGATTGTGAATCATGTATTATAAATCACCAACCGTAACATAACCAAATAGCTCAAAACTAATAAACAAGATCCTCACACAGTTTTTATTATACTTTAGAAAAAAAAGTCAAATAAAAATAACCAAACAAAGACTAGGAAAGAGTACCTCCAAGTGAATGAAATTTGAGACAGATATGTAACAAAGCAGAAACCTTAGAAATTGAGAAAGTGGAGATGACGTGAGGACAAAGTAATAACTAAGAGAAAAATGTTTATTTTTTTAATAATTTGAAATTTGGGAAGTGAATTTCTTGGGAGGGAGGAAATAGAAAATTGTGGTGGAGAAGTTTTGTATGTATGATTTGATTTCTCTACTTATGGCTTTTTTGACTTTTGACTGATATAACAAATATCAGTATTTAACGAAACTAGGAAATTGACCAGAAAATTATCACAAGTCAATATAGGTGCGGTTTCCTATGAACTCTTGTCTTGACTGCCGTACAGTTTCTCACAAACGGGAAAAAAACACACATCTTGTCATTGAGCACCCACATTTGAAATTTTATTTTTGAGTAGTATATTTATAATCTTTTATTATAGTACTTAATAAATATTTAATTTGTTGTTCATTAAAAAGAAATTTAATTCCTCCAACTTAATATTGCATAAAAATTAACTAAATGATTTAATATATATTTAGGAGATTTCATTGCCACTTAATATATAGTTATACTTTTGCTTTGAAATTTGACACATAACCTAAAATAAGGGTAATTTCAACTTTAATATTTGAAAGCTTCTATAACATATTACTTTCTCTCAAAAATCAAAATCATTTTGAAAGTTGAATATCACCGTTTCTTTTGACTACAAACTCAAACCTCACCACTACAATACTTAAAATCCAGCGACTAAGGCTTCAATCAATTCTGCAACGATCAAACTGAAAAGCATCACATGCTCCAATCATCTTATTGTAGCCCTTGATCCATCTATTAAGTTTTAACCAACCAATAGAGGCTTTCTCTAGCCAATATAGAGAGTGTCTTTACATTGCATATTATAATGAAGGAATTGAGAAATGCAACCACCAATCTCTTAAGTAAAGTTTTAAATTATAGCCACGGGGTTATCAGGTTGTTTGAAATCTTCCTCAAATATTGCTTGGTTTCGCCAATTCCACAAGGACCAGTAGGTTGTCATAAAAGTTGTCTTCCAGCTCTATGCAGTGGTTTCAAATCCTTTTTGATTGAGATTATTGAAAATCCACTTCCTCCAATCAAAAGAGAAGAAATCAATATTAAAATGATATGGTACAATAGGGATCCATACCACAACAAGAAAACAAGGAATTTGTGAGGGCCAAAAGCCCTCACAAAGGGCAAATAGCAGCCACAAAGGGGTTATTTGTGGCGGCCTATGGCAGCCACAAATAAGCTGATCACAAACTTTTGTGAGGGCTTTTGCAGCCACAAAGTTTGTAAAACACGTTGGCATTTGTGAGGGCTTTTGCAGCCACAAAAGGCTGCCTTTGTGAGGGCATTTGCAGCCACAAAAGTCTGCCTTTGTGAAGGCATAGGCCGCCACAAAGGACAGACTGATTTTAAAAAATTCAGGCTTTGCGAGGGTCCAGGCCGCCACAAAATCCCTCCTTTGTGAGGGTTTAGGCCGCCACAAAGTACCTCTAGATTAAAAAATAAATATTTTGTGAGGGCTTAGGCCGCCACAAAATATTACGTATATTAAAAAATTAATTTTTTTAAATACAAAATTAATATTATATTATAATATTATATATAATAAATTAATATAAATTGTAATTAAATTAAAATTATAATTAAATTTAAAATATAATATCATTATAAATTAAATTTAATATATAATAAACTAATCTGAATATAATTAAAAATTTAAATTAAATTTAAAATGAAATAT
>NC_021164.2:35833406-35843098 GCF_000331145.2 Cicer arietinum
TGCTGTTGCTGGAAGGCAGAGTTCGGAGGATCCTGGTGTTGCTGTTGGAAATTTGGAGGCGGTTGCTGCTGCTGGGAGTATTGAGAGTAATTTTGTTGCTGCTGGAATAGTGGTTGTTGAGGCAAGTATTGAGGCCGAGGCGGGAACTGCTGATGAAACACAGGAGGAAATGAAAATTGTTGTTGTTGAAATTGCTGTTGCTACTGAAACTGCTGCTGCTGCTCTTGAAACTTTTGTTTCCATTCCTCATTCAATTTATCAATTGCGGCTTGTATCAGCTGTTGTGTCTTTTCTTCTTGCTCACTTGCCCATTGCTTCTTTAGCTGGTCAAGATGATCTATCGACGAACGATGAGATCGATCCGTACTAGCATAAGAAGAAGACATCCCAGTCTGAATATAGCCGGTTGGACCTTTCACAAAGGTTGATGATAAACTACCGGCACCCAGCACACGCCCTTTGTACTTGCCACCACTGATGTGCTTAAAACTCGCGGTCTCATATTGTTTCCGCTGCACTGGACCAGCTCGCTGAGTAGGAGGAAGAGTAGCTTGATGATCATCCCATTCTTTCATGATTTGTTGAAGTTGTTCCTATATTAAAAATAAAAAATAAAAAATAAAAATAGTTAAATAGGTCTAATTAATATATAACAATTAATATATAATAATTACCTGAATATTTTTTGATAATTCATCAGTATACTCATTTGTTTCAGGATTAACATGAAGATAGCGATGTATCTCAGCCTGAGTGACCTCCCTTCCAAGTTGCTTTTCCTAAAATATTAAATTAATGTCAAGTTTATAAGTTGGTGAAATGTGATGATTAATTGAATATAAATTAATAGATATATATTATAAATAATAATAAATTAATAGATATATATTATAAATAATAATAAATTAATAGATATATATTATAAATAATAATAAATTAATAGATATATATTATAAATAATAATAAATTAATAGATATATATTATAAATAATAATAAATTAATAGATATATATTATAAATAATAATAAATTAATAGATATATATTATAAATAATAATAAATTAATAGATATATATTATAAATAATAATAAATTAATAGATATATATTATAAATAATAATAAATTAATAGATATATATTATAAATAATAATAAATTAATAGATATATATTATAAATAATAATAAATTAATAGATATATATTATAAATAATAATAAATTAATAGATATATATTATAAATAATAATAAATTAATAGATATATATTATAAATAATAATAAATTAATAGATATATATTATAAATAATAATAAATTAATAGATATATATTATAAATAATAATAAATTAATAGATATATATTATAAATAATAATAAATTAATAGATATATATTATAAATAATAATAAATTAATAGATATATATTATAAATAATAATAAATTAATAGATATATATTATAAATAATAATAAATTAATAGATATATATTATAAATAATAATAAATTAATAGATATATATTATAAATAATAATAAATTAATAGATATATATTATAAATAATAATAAATTAATAGATATATATTATAAATAATAATAAATTAATAGATATATATTATAAATAATAATAAATTAATAGATATATATTATAAATAATAATAAATTAATAGATATATATTATAAATAATAATAAATTAATAGATATATATTATAAATAATAATAAATTAATAGATATATATTATAAATAATAATAAATTAATAGATATATATTATAAATAATAATAAATTAATAGATATATATTATAAATAATAATAAATTAATAGATATATATTATAAATAATAATAAATTAATAGATATATATTATAAATAATAATAAATTAATAGATATATATTATAAATAATAATAAATTAATAGATATATATTATAAATAATAATAAATTAATAGATATATATTATAAATAATAATAAATTAATAGATATATATTATAAATAATAATAAATTAATAGATATATATTATAAATAATAATAAATTAATAGATATATATTATAAATAATAATAAATTAATAGATATATATTATAAATAATAATAAATTAATAGATATATATTATAAATAATAATAAATTAATAGATATATATTATAAATAATAATAAATTAATAGATATATATTATAAATAATAATAAATTAATAGATATATATTATAAATAATAATAAAGTCTTCGTCATCGTCATCGTCATTTGATGAGTGAATTAAGTCATTGCCTTCATCATTCTCTAATTCATCTATTTCTTGTTCATCAACTTCTTCTCCAATGTGTGACTCATGACAAAGTTGACTAATAGTCTCATCTCCAATCACATGATCCAAATTTGACATTTCATCCATTTGAAATGCAACTTCTTCATTTTGACCTGCTTCAACTTCTTCGATTCCACTCGTTGGTCTTGTTTTGATTGCAGCACACCAACCTTGTTTGCTTCTGACAGTTGATGGATAAGGAACATAATACACTTGTCTTACATTATGGGCCAGGGCAAATGGATCAAACCGTGGATATTTTTTGCTCATACGAATGTCTACAGTATTGGATATCAAATTTATTTTAGTTCCTCTGCTAGATGGATCAAACCACTTACAGTAAAACAACACCACTTTTTTCGCATAATCTAGGAACGTGTAGTCAATTTTGTAAATATGCTCAATTATGCCATAGAAATCTTCTACTACACCACTATCAGAGACACTTTTCATACAAAGTCCACTATTAATTGTTTCTTTTCCTTCAGTCCAAGATTCAGTGTGAAATTTGTATCCATTGACGTAATAGGTGTGCCATTCTTTGAAACTTCTACTCAGGCCCATATATAAGTGCCTTAAGTGGATGTTGATAGGAGTTTGTTCTTTGAGATGCACTTGTTGTTGAAACCATAATGGGAAATTTGAATGTATATCATCAAATGATTGTCCCGCATTTAAAAATGCCCTGATTGATGACCATATATATGGTGAATATCAATTTAATCATATAATTAAATATAATTAATATGAAGAGGAATTTGAAACGTACTCAATGTATGGTTTAACTTCAGTGCAGTTAATCAAAACGTGAACATGTGCCGCATTAAATACTTTGTCGCTTGGCCAAAAAATCAGAAAATCCCTACCAGCATGATGACCAGACAAGCAAAAAACTGATAAAGCATGTGGATGACGTATAACACTATCAGTAGCGTTTCTTCCGTTAACTGGTGACAACGTTTCGTTGTTGAAATAATGAGAACAAAAGTGTGTTGTTTCACGGTGAAGGTAAGATGAACAAATTGAGCCCTCAACTCTAGCTTTGTTTTTCACCGACCGTTTTGAATAACCCATGAACCTATAATATACAAAGAGATGTACAATAAGCTCCATGTATATATAAGTTGAAGTATATTGAAAATCAAGTATATGTATATATATATCACCTTTCAAATGGATACATCCATCTATACTGAACTGGTCCACCAAGCCTAGCTTCACTTGCAAGATGCACTGAGAGATGCTCCATGGAATCAAAAAACCCAGGAGGCAATACTTTCTCCAACTTACATAGAATGATCGGAATGTCATTTTCCATCTTGATGAGATCTTTATCAATGAGTGTTGAAGAACACAAATTCTTGAAATATTGACTCACTTCAATAAGTGGGTTCAATACATGTGTCGGTAAAGCACTAAAGGCAATAGGAAGTAAACACTCTAAAAATATATGACAATCATGACTTTTCATCCCATGCATCCTCCCATTTTCCACATCAGCACATCTTGCCAAATTAGAACAATAACCGTCAGGCGTCTTCAGCTCTTTGATCCAACGATAAACAGATTTGGCTTCATCAGTAGATAAAGTGTAATTCGCACGAGGTTTTAGGGTCTTGCCGTTTTGTTCCACCAACAACAAATCTGGTCGTCTGCAATATATACCTATGTCTTTTCTGGCTTTGTCATTATCTTTTGTTTTTCCTTTCACATTCATCACAGTATTAAATATGTTGTCAAAGAAATTTTTCTCAATATGCATTACATCGAGATTATGTCTCAAAAGATTATCTTTCCAATACGGTAGATCCCAAAAAATACATCTTTTTGTCCAATTGTGCCATTGTCCATAACCTTGTGGTTTACAGGCCACACCATTAACAACATGTACCTTTGGCATATCTTTTACTTTATTCCAAACTTGTTCTGATGTCAACTTAAGCGGGGGTCCTAGACTTTCTGCATAGCCCTTCATAAATGCAGCTTTGTTCCTTCTAAATGCATGATCAGCAGGTAAAAACCTACGATGCGAGTCAAACCACGATGCTTTCCCGCCAAATTTTAAAGTAAATGCTTTTGTATCTTCCATACAAATAGGACAAGCTAATTTACCATGGGTGCCCCATCCTGACAACATCCCATAAGCGGGGAAATCATTAATGGTCCACATCAATGCAGCTCTCATCATAAAATTTTCTCTCCGAGCAATATCATATGTCAAGACACCATTCCACAACCTCTTCAAATCGTCAATCAAAGGTTGTAAAAAAATATCAATACCAGTTGTAGGATTAGAAGGACCTGGTATCACAGCAGCTAAGAACATATAAGGTTTAGACATACACATATTAGGAGGAAGATTGTAAGGAGTAACAACCACGATGCTTTACCGCCAAATTTTAAAGTAAATGCTTTTGTATCTTCCATACACATAGGACAAGCTAATTTACCATGGGTGCCCCATCCTGACAACATCCCATAAGCGGGGAAATCATTAATGGTCCACATCAATGCAGCTCTCATCATAAAATTTTCTCTCCGAGCAATATCATATGTCAAGACACCATTCCACAACCTCTTCAAATCGTCAATCAAATGTTGTAAAAAAATATCAATACCAGTTGTAGGATTAGAATGACTTGGTATCACAGCAGCTAAGAACATATAAGGTTTAGACATACACATATCAGGAGGAAGATTGTAAGGAGTAACAATAACCGGCCAACAAGAATAAGGAGTAGACGATGCTTGTATGTAAGGCGTAAATCCATCTGAGGATAATCCAAGTCTTACATTGTGTGGATCTGACGCAAAATCAGGATGCATTTGATCAAAGTGTTTCCATGCCTAACCATCAGACGTATGTCGCAACTCGCTTGAATTTCTTCTATTCTCATAATGCCACGTCATATTTCCTGCAGATAAAGACCAATTTCAATTTTGGTATTTGTGAGGGCTTTTTCGGTCACTAATTTGTGAGGGTTTTATTCGGCCACAAAATATTTATAAAGTTGGCCACAAAATAGTGTTTTTTTTTGTAGTGTACATCAGTGCCATGCACACAATCATACAAAACATGAATAGTTGTCTCATCATCTCCATTTTAGTGCGGGCAAAGAGGAGATATATATACTCCCTTTTTTGCTTCTTCAAAAATTAGTGAGAATTTGATCACGAGCAATCAATCACATAAATTTATGGATCTGGTGGGGGCTTCTGCAATCCCACAAAGAGTTCCAATCCCTTTTTATGCCTTCGATATTGCCTTGTTGAAATTTGTAAGCCCTTTCAATGGTAAATTGGTTAGTAAAAGTACCCCCCCCCCCCCCCCCCCCCAACTCAAAGTATCAGGTCTGTCATCATAAGTAGTGGCGAGTAAGGACTGTATATGGTTCACAATGTCAATTGGTAAATTATCATGCAAGAACATCAGGTCCCACTCTCCATTAACATTCAACACATCTTGCATAACAAGAGTAGTTTCGACCAAAGACTGGGTCACATAAGAGAAAATAACACTTTTGTTTAGTACTTACTTATCTAACTAAAAGTTGGTAAGCCGACTGTCCCCAATTTTCTAAGCTATATGGCATTGAAAATCACTTCTCAACCCTGCTAAGGCTTTCCATAAAGGAGAGTCAAGGTTGAGCATTGCACATTACTCTCATATCATAACTTATATTGTACTTTATGATTAAAACTTTACACCTAAAATCATATGGATTATACATAATGTTCGAGAGCATTTTCATGAGGAAGACCTCATTCATGCGCTGAGATTTTTTTAGACATTGATCTCCATTAGTCTTTGGAAGACAACAAACTTCCCAACTCACAAAGAAGGCCTTATGCCCTGCTTAGAATCTTATCAAACAAAACCTCTCTAGAGCTTTTCTATCTCATTGCAAATAGACTTAAGAACTTTTGCATACGACATGTGGTAATAAGGGAAGGAACTAAGACATTGCTTCTTCCAATCATTGAGCCTATTCTAGATGTTATTGAAAATGTGTCTGAAGTATTCTCTAGAAGTCTTCCTTGCAGCAATATTGGCCAGCAAGTACCTATCCACACTATTTAAATGGGAGAAGCTCGTGTGTTGAAGAATGTTATCTCTAAGGTAAGGAGGATCAATATTTTTGGAGAAAAAAATGTGTTTTCTAGATATTGATTTTTTGTCGCGACGCTTGGTGAAAAAGCTCCAAACAATGGATAATACTATAGATCTTCTCGATGTAAGCTTCTACAAAAGAAGCAGATCATCAACTAAAAGAAGATGAGAGATTTGGAGACCATGCCTTCCTGCTCGCATTGGTTTCCAGTACTGAGCTTCAACGTGATCTGCAATATGCAAAAGCCTATATATGCAAATGACAAAAAGATAGGGTGAAAGAAGATTCACCTATCTAATACCACTAGAGGGATGGAAGGTTTCCATTTTCTTGCCATTCCACATGAAGTTATAGGTGGTAGACATGATGCAATAATGGGTCACCTGAATGAGTTTGGGAGGAAATTTACTCTCCTCCAAACAATTCTCAATAAAATTCCAGTTAAGCTGATCATAAGCTTTTTCGAAATCAATTTTAACAAGCATACAAACTTTCTCACCTTTCATTTAAGACATGGAGTGAACCATGTCCTATGCAATAATAATGTTATGGTGAATATTGCGCCCATAATAAAGCTCGATTAATGGGGAGATATATACCATTCAAAAAAGGCTTAGTTTTGTTCACAATAACTTTAGAAATAATTTTATAAACAACATTGCACAAATAAATAGGCCTAAATTTAGAAACATGTTCACGATTATCAATTTTCAAAATCAGTAGAATAATGGTGTTATTAATGAAAGAAATGAGGGAGGTTTTACCCCAAACTTGATTAACATAAACAAAATAAAGAGTTGGCAATGGTGTCCCAACAATGCTGAAAAAAGATAGTTGGGTAGCCATCTTCTCCAAGCGCTTTATGGAGCCCCATTTCAAACAGAGTTGCTTTGCATTTAATGAACTGAACATTATCATCTGATGATGTCTCTCAACTGAATTCGGGTATTTGCTTTGCATACACTACCTCTCTCATCATTGATGTGCTGAGATTACATTTTTCCTATACAAACTCAAACTTCATTGTTCTCTTCTCTCACACAAAAAGCTCCATTGTTCTCTCATTTATTTGTTTTATCTCTCACCCACCATTTGTGTACTACAAATTACATTTTTCCTATACAAAAACAAACTTCAGTTCTCTTCTCTCATACAAAGAATTGGTAAATGTTGCTAACTGTTTTTTGTTTTTTTTTTATTCAATGTTGCTAGTTGCTACAATTAGTTTCTCTTGACATTTTTCATTTGTTGTTATTTTAGAGTTTTAGCCAACAAAATTTATCTTCCCCCATTTGATGTTCTTTAGTACTATTTTCTATACAAACATAAAAGAAACTTGGTTGTACTCTTCTCTCAATAGGTGATGATGAGATATCATCATAGTGAGATAGTTATAAGCAAATGAAAGTGTTATAAACCATTAAGAGTTTGTTAATCCCAATAGTGTTTTTAAATTATAGACTAAATGTATTATAGGTTTTCCATATATAAGTTGAATGTTGATTTAAGTGCTTTTCTGTTGTTGTCAATCTAAACTTATATTTACTTATCTTTGTTTAGTACTTAGGCAAGTTAATTGATATTCTCTTTTTTAATTAGTAAAAACTCAAAATGTGAATGAGAATAACTTAAATGTGGCCTGATTAAATGTGGTCTGATTGTGTTTTAATATTTTTCAAAAGTTTTGAATACAAAGTCTTGTTGGATATTTGTGTGTTTTTATTTTGATAACAATCTTCAATGGCTATTTCAGCTGTATCTGTGTCTGTGTGCAAAGAAGAATTGTTGCTATAACATCTAAGCAACATGGCCACAGAATCTGAACTCCTGTTGCAGCTTGAACGGTTAGATTGTGAGATATTTCCAAAATATTGGATAATATATGTATGTATAATTGGTGGTAATTGTCAAGATTTAATTGTTTGTTCAATTGGTTGTGTTCTATAAGTAAATCTGGTATGTTCTGTGTTCGATTCCTACATGTGTTACATTTGTTAACAAAGAAAAGAGGAAGAAAAAGGAAGAAGAGAAACAACCATTCTAGGGTTTCATAACATATAATGAACCAAAACCAAAGTTAATAGGGTTACAATGAGTATATATATAAAAGAATAGAATTGTCTAGAATTGTCTAAAATACCCTTACTACTAATATATAATAATATTATCTAACATCTCCCCTCAAACTCACGATGCATTAACATGGAGCATCGAGAGTTTGTCAACTAAAAAAACGAAAATGTTTAATGGAATGCATCTTTGTGAACAAATCAGCAATATGTAAAGAAGAAGAGACAAACGGTAGAGTAATGATTCTATGCTGAAGATGATGACGAGAGGGGTAACGAGGAGGATCAACAATCGCAGGAGGTGGTTGGACAGCCGGGGGGACAAGAGGGATGTGGTTGGACAGCCGGGGGGACAAGAGGGATGTCACCAAAGAAGAAGCAACAATCAAAGAGAAGAACCAAGCCAACAAAAAATCAAACCGAAAAAGGAGCGATAAAAAAAAACAGAAGAAGCAACAGACAGAGCGACAACACAGAAGATCAAATTTTCAGCCTCATCCAAGTATCCAACCCTTCCTAGAAGGTCAATCATACAACCATAATGCTCAATCTGAGGCACAATTCCAAATCTCTCCATTTCTTTGAAGCACCTTCTTCCTTCGCACAATCATTGACACCATAACCATTTATCAAAGCAATCCACGACGATGTATCTTTTTCATTCATCTTCTCAAAAAGCAATTTAGCTTTTCCAATTTCCCCACATTTTGTATACATATCAACCAAAGCATTACACACATGAACATCTTCATCAAGTCGGTTCCTTTGCACAAACCCATGAATCCAAACACCCAAATCCAAAGAACTCAAATCAGCAACAGCAGGAAGAACACTCACAACCGTCACTTTATTCATTTCCACATCCAAACTTCCCCTCATTTCCAAAAACAACTTCAACGCATCGTGCGGTCGTCTATTCTCACAATATCCCCTAACCATCGCATTCCAACTAAGCACATTCTTGGCATGCATACAATCAAACATAAACCTAGCCGCCACAACATCATCATCCTCACAATAACCATGAACCATACTAGTCCAAGAAATAACATTCTTATCCTTCATCTTATCAAACAAATCCCTCGCCAAATCCATACACCCCATTTTCACATACCC
Source organism: Cicer arietinum (assembly GCF_000331145.2). Classification (NCBI taxonomy): domain Eukaryota; kingdom Viridiplantae; phylum Streptophyta; class Magnoliopsida; order Fabales; family Fabaceae; genus Cicer; species Cicer arietinum. Next base: position 35,842,995 of record NC_021164.2, read on the forward strand.
ATCAACCATAATATTAGAAGCAGCAATATCTCTATCAGTCATAACATCAAAAAGCTTTCTGGCATCACTCATCCCCACACCTAGCATACCCAACAATAACAGCA
>NC_021164.2:35843474-35845774 GCF_000331145.2 Cicer arietinum
TGCGGTCGTCTATTCTCACAATATCCCCTAATCATCGCATTCCAACTAAGCACATTCTTGACAGGCATACAATCAAATATAAACCTACCCACCACAACATCATCATCCTCACAATAACCATGAACCATACTAGTCCAAAAAATAACATTCTTATCCTTCATCTTATCAAACAAATCCCTCGCCAAATCCATACACCCCATTTTCACATACCCATCAATCATAACATTAGAAGCAGCAATATCTCTATCAAGCATAACATCAAAAAGCTTCCTGGTCTCACTCATATCCCCACCCCTAGCATACCCAACAATACCAGTAGTCCAAGAAACCAAACTTCTCACAGACATTTCATCAAACACCTTCCTAGCACTACCCAAAAAAACCAAACTTCACATACATATCAACCAAAGAAGTCCCAACATACAAATTAACACAAAACCCATTTTTCAAAACAACACAATTAACCTCCAAACCTTCTCTCAAAGCCTTACAATTAATGACAAGAAAATACGACAAACACAATCATTGAGACAAAATAAATTAGGGATAACCTGGTGCTGTGCGAGCACGATTTCTCCCTCTAAAGACGTCGTTTTACCGATCCGACCGTTGAAGACGAAGACCTGAATGTTGTGAACCTGCTGTCCAAAAATCCACCAAATCCAACGGTTAACAAATGCGCAATCGATGTTTTTGTGAGACTGATTTCCCAAAATCGGGAACAGGGTTACTCTTCTCTTTTCTCTTTTGGTGGTTGCCTTTTCTAGCAAAAATAGTCTCTCTCTTCTCTACGGTAGATCCATTGTCTCTCTCTTCTCTACAAACTCAAACTTCATTGTTCTCTTCTCTCACACAAAAAGCTCCATTGTTCTCTCATTTATTTGTTTTATCTCTCACCCACCATTTGTGTACTACAAATTACCTTTTTCCTATACAAAAACAAACTTCAGTTCTCTTCTCTCATACAAAGAATTGGTAAATGTTGCTAACTGTTTTTTGTTTTTTTTTATTCAATGTTGCTAGTTGCTACAATTAGTTTCTCTTGACATTTTTCATTTATTGTTATTTTAGAGTTTTAGCCAACAAAATTTATCTTCCCCCATTTGATGTTCTTTAGTACTATTTTCTATACAAACATAAAAGAAACTTGGTTGTACTTTTCTCTCAATAGGTGATGATGAGATATCATCATAGTGAGATATAAGCAAATGAAAGTGTTATAAACCATTAAGAGTTTGTTAATCCCAATAGTGTTTTTAAATTATAGACTAAATGTAATATAGGTTTTCCATATATAAGTTGAATGTTGATTTAAGTGCTTTTCTATTGTTGTCAATCTAAACTTATATTTACTTATCTTTTTTTAGTACTTAGGCAAGTTAATTGATATTCTCTTTTTTAATTAGTAAAAACTCAAAATGTGAATGAGAATAACTTTAATGTGGCCTGATTGTGTTTTAATATTTTTTAAAAATTTTGAATACAAAGTCTTGTTGGATATTTGTGTGTTTTTATTTTGATAACAATCTTCAATGGCTATTTCAGTTGTATCTATGTCTGTGTGCACAGAAGAATTGTTGCTATAACATCTAAGCAACATGGCCACAGAATCTGAACTCCTGTTGCAGCTTGAACTGTTAGATTGTGAGATATTTCCAAAATATTTGATAATATATGTATGTATAATTGGTGCTAATTGTCAAGATTTAATTGTTTGTTCAATTGGTTGTGTTCTATAAGTAAATTTGGTATGTTCTGTGTTCGATTCCTACATGTGTTGCATTTTGCATAAATTTAATTTTGAAAAGGCGCAACTGTTAAATAAAAATGAAAAGTCATAACTTTTGGATTTGAACCCAGGACATGCTCGCGAAACAAATGCATTGTTTTGCCACCAGACCAGTGCAATACTTCAGTGAAAAACTGAACGTTATATGTATATAGCCCTTCGTAAACAGTGGCAGAAGAAGAATTGCAACTCTTTCTCAAGTGACATTATTTTTCCTATAAATAAGGTCACTTTGGACAGAATGCAAACAACGAATTCAAGTATTTGCCATCCATTTTCTTTCACTCATTCTCATATACTAAGTCAACTTATTCTTTTCTAATGCATGAGAAAAGAATAGGTAACATTATTTTGTAACATACTATTGAAAGATATTCTTGGTGTGATAGTGCAAATCATATCAAGGTTTCCAAAGTACCCTAAAGGGGAATCGTTGGTTATCTCATTTGCATCTGATTGGTGGGGGCGAATCGAACCTAAAGGCTAGTGTAACAACACGCTTTGGAATTTG
>NC_021164.2:35845843-35846241 GCF_000331145.2 Cicer arietinum
CATTTTATTTTCAATCAATGGCTGCATCACTCAAAGAAATGACTTCTAATTTTGTGAAGTTGGATAAATTCGATGGAGGAAATTTTATCCGTTGGCAGAAAAAGATGAAATTCCTTCTAACAACTTTGAAGGTGGTGTATGTTCTAACACCACAAGACCGTTGGAGAAGGAAGTGGAAACATTAGCAGAAACAAAAGAAAGGCAGAAGTGGGACAATGATGACTATATATGCATGGGCCATATTCTCAACGGAATGTCTCACTCCTTGTTCGATATATATCAAAGCAGCATATCTGCAAAGGAACTATGGGAGAAATTCGAGTCAAGATACATGCAAGAAGACGCTACAAGTAAGAAGTTTCTTGTTTCTCAATTTAATAATTATAAAATGGTTGATA
>NC_021164.2:35846714-35849644 GCF_000331145.2 Cicer arietinum
TTTTTTGATAAGAAAGTTTTAGTTTTTTCTACCTCGTCTAAATTGGTGCCAAAGATTAACATATCATCCACTTATAAACAAATCATAACACCATTTCCATTATGAAATTTACTATAAATGCACTTGTCAGATTCATTTACTTTGTATCCATTAGAAAGCAAAAATCTATCAAACTTTTGGTACCATTGTTTGGGTGCTTGTTTTAACCCGTATAAGGATTTAGTCAATTTACACACTTTATGTTCTTGCCCTTTGATAACAAATCTTTCAGGTTGTTTCATATACACCTCTTCATCTAACTCTCCATTTAGGAAAGTAGTTTTAACATCCATTTGATGGATTACGAACTTATAGATAGAAGCTAGTGCCAAAAGCACTCTTATGGATGCAATTCTTGCAACAGGTGCATAAGTATCAAAGTAGTCGATACCTTCTTTTGTGTAAATCCTTTGGCAACAAGTCTAGCTTTGAATTTATCAATGGTACCATCAACTTTCATTTTATTCTTAAAGATCCATTTACAACCTATTGGTTTGGATCCAGGTGGGAGGTCTACCAATTTCCAAGTTTTATTCCCCATGATTTAGTCCATTTCCTCTTGGATGGCTTCTTTCCAAAAGGAAGAGTCTTGAGACTTTATTGCCTCTTCATATGTGTTTGGGTCACTCTCTAAACTGTAGCAAATTGGTTCATAATTGTTACTGGAATCATTTGTACCTTCTACAAGGAACATAAAGAAGTCTCGACCATAATCTTTTTCTTTTCTGGCTCTTTTACTTCTTCTAGGTTCTGAACATGTCAAAGTATCATTATTAGATACATTATTTTCTAGGCTTTGTACACTAGAACATAAAGTTTCCTTGGGATGTGGAATTGAGTTAAATCTATTTTCTTGAAAAATTGCATCTATTGACTCAATCTCTTGACTCAGTCACTGTGTTAATAGGATATGAGTCATTAGATTCAACAACCATGAATCTATAGGCCTTGCTATTTTCAGCATAGCCCAGAAATACACTTTCAATTCCTCTTTCTCCCAATTTGTTCAAGAACCTTAACAATTGCTCTACCTCCCCAAACTTTTATATAGTTAAGATTGAGTTTTCTTTTCTTCCAGAGTTCATATGGGGTTATCTTGTTCCTTTTATTGGGAACTCTATTTAGAAAATAACATGTAGTTAGCATGGCTTCACCCTCAATAACCTATAGATAAACCAGAATAGGATAACATGACATTCACCATTTCTTATAATACCCTATTTTTCCTTTCTGCAATTCCATTTTGTTGTGGGGAATATGGTGCAGTTGTTTGATGCACAATAGCAGTGGACTCAAAATACTCAGGATGATAGAACTCTCCTCCCCTATCACTTCTAAAACACTTAATAAAAGTTTCATGTTGAAGTTCTACTTGTGCTTTAAATATTTTAAATTTGTCAAAAAGTTCATTCTTAGAGTGCATTAAATAAACATAACAAAATCTAGAGTAATCATCAATAAAAGTGACAAAATACTTTTTACCACCAATTGTAGGCCAACCATATAAATCGCATACATCAGAGTGAATTAAATCTAATACCTTAGAACTTCTTTCAACACTTTTAAAAGGTTGTCTTGTAATTTTAGTTAGCATGCAAGTAGTAACACCTATACACCTTGAGTGATCTCCACGCGCCCCGTAAGATCCTCCTAACATAGCTCCAGTCAGGCGTTCCCGTCTACATTCCCATCCACATGGTACGAACCGGTAGGATTGTCTTGACTCTCATCTGAGGGCAAAGCCCAGATTTCCACAATAGTTGTAAAGGGTCACCAACCGAAATTATCAGTTAACACATAACATTTAAGTTTTTGAATGCACAAAATAACCTTTCCACTAAGCATGCACCTTAAAAGGATTTTCCATATGCTAAAAGTTCATATAATACTTGCCAAATGAAAATGAAGTCAAAATAAGTCTTAAATCAATCAAGTAATAAACAACTTGTCAATCCATTGATGAACCAATTGAGCAATCCATCATCTAACTCAAAATAAGAATTTCCACTATGCCAATCGATTGGGAAATCGATTTGGATGAAGGGTTTTAGTGAAAACTGAACTCTGGGCTTAAATCAATCGATTGGGAAATCGATTGAATGAGTAACTGAGCCCCTGTGTTAAAGCCAATCGATTGGGAAATCAATTTCCTGAGGGTTTTTCGTGAAATCTGTACTCTGGGCTTAATTCAATCGATTGGGAAATCGATTGAATGAATAGTTGAGCCCCTGTATTAAAGCCAATCGATTTTGTCAAAATGGCTGAGCTCCTGTAATAAAGCCAATCGATTGCCAAATCGATTTTGAGGAATAGTTTTTAAAAGAATCGATTTGGGAATCGATTTCTCTGCAGGTTTTTCTTAAAACTACATAAACTAACTCAATCACATTCACACCCAACACCAAAACATAACACTTAGCAATTACCACTCAATCACCACGACAACGTGAGTTTCGAAATAGTTTTACAATCAATTTCACTTACACACAATTTGTTCCAAAACATCGACACTTAGTACAATCATCACAATCACAATGACCTCTCAAGTTCAAACACTCAATCATACACTTGAATCAAACACGACTCGTGTGTTAAGCATCCTAATGCAATGCGTATATGCCAAAATGCATGGACTCGAAATTCCAAACCAAAACCCTACTCGAAGGGCCGTAAATCATAATTGTACCGCCTATCGCAGGCTAAAGTACCAATTACCGAGGTGCCACCTATCACGGGTCTGCACGATTTACTAAAAAGCGTAAACCATAAACGTACTGCCTATCACGGGCCCGTACCATTTACCGAGGTGCCACCTATCACGGGTTTGCACGGTTTACTAAAAGGAACGTAAATTGTAAATGTACCGCCTATCACGGGCCAAAGTACTATTT
>NC_021164.2:35849681-35857113 GCF_000331145.2 Cicer arietinum
GATTTTCACGACAACATTAAGTAAACGTAGACATTAAGAGATTCCCCATTCTTAATACTCATTTAACTTAAACGATTTTCAAAACAAACATTAAGTAAGCAAGACATTAAGAGATTCCCCATTCTTAATACTCATTTAACTTAAACGATTTTCAAAACAAACATTAAGTAAGCAAGACATTAAGAGATTCCCCATTCTTAATACTCATTTAACTTAAACGATTTTCAAAACAAACATTAAGTAAGCAAGACATTAAGAGATTCCCCATTCTTAATACTCATTTAACTTAAACGATTTTCAAAACAAACATTAAGTAAACAAGACATTAAGAGATTCCCCGTTCTTAATACTCATTTAACTTAAACGATTTTCAAAACAAACATTAAGTAAACAAGACATTAAGAGATTCCCCATTCTTAATACTCATTTAACTTAAACCGTTTTCACAACAAACATTAGGTAAACAAGACATTAAGAGATTCCCCATTCTTAATACTCGTTTAACTCTAATGGTTTTCAAATTCCACACAAAACAAACTCAAACATATTATCAAATTCAATCAACGATTCACACTAAAACATATCAATTCATTTCTCCACAAAATCCAACCATACACATATCAAATTTCATAAGCATGAATTATGAACACGTCAAACTTCATTTACTCAAATTCATACACCAATGGGTTAAATTCATTTTCCGCGAAACATTCATCAATATCACCAAAACCTAACTCTAAGATTTTACCCGTAAAGCCTTAAATTCATTTTCCCGAAATCAACACTTTAACCCTAACAAAATTCTTTCCCGCACAACCACAGATAAGTCCCTAGATGCAAACTAGAAGTTTGGAAGGAGCCTTTACCTTCACGTTAGCTTTATCGTGCGATTAGAGTACCGCGAGTAAATCCGGTAAAATCTCCGCTCGCAACATCGCTTCCAAAGTTGGTTCCCTAGCACTGTAGCGTGGTAGTGAACAACTTTCCCTTCTATCTCTTTGCAAAACGAAGCTTAGATGTAGATGAAACGGGGAGGTTTGTGTTTGACGGTTGTGAAATCCCTAACACCGTTTTTCTTCGTTTTCGAATCAAACAAGAAGAATGAAGTTGAGGAATCTTTGTTTTCTAACCCACCAAGCCTTGGTTCCCTTTCTTGAAGCAAAAGGAAGCAACAAAAACGAAAATGGGAGAAGGAGGGTGAAAGGGGTCGCGAGGCAGAGGAAGAAGATGGAATTGTGATTTTCTTTCTTTCCCTTTTCCTTTCTTTCTTTTTCCTTCCTATCTATTTCTTTCTCTTTTCCCTCCACACAAACATATATATATATATATATATATATATATATATATATATATATTAAATACTTTTAACAAATATCTCCAAATATCTAGATATTTATTAAAATTACCATTTCACCCATAGGCATAAAATTCTTCGTAAAGGATTCACCGTACTTAATTTAATTTATTTATCGACGAGTAATTTTTAGAATCATAATTAACTCTCTTAATTAATCTTTGTTTATTTTCATCAAAACTTTAAATATAGAGTTTGTCTCAATACTAAATTCAAGTAACAAAACTACTCAAGAATCACTATTCAAGCCCATACTTCAATATTAAGGCCCAAAGGAAGAAAACAATCTCTAAATTAATAAACAAATTGATCTTCAGATTGATCTATTATAATAATAATAACTCTCACACACTAGGAAAAGAACACTCAGAAAATATTTCTAACCTGAACAAGTGTTTCTCTCTTTGAACTCTAAGTAGAATTGAGAACTTTGAGCTTGAGTTCTTCTACTCTTTTCTGCTTTTCTCCTTAGGCCTTAAGTGTCTATTTATAGTGAAAATTTGGGCTTCAATTTATTCCTTGTTTAATTCTGAATAGTATCTTGTTCAGATTAAGTTTGTAAATTTTTCAGATTGATTCTGTTCCTATTTTGTGTAGATTGAGTTTGTAAATTCTTCAAATTGATTATGTTCCCATTTTATGTAGGTTGAATTTGTAAATTCTTCAAATAAAACCTTCTTCAAATCTTCATCAAATGTTAGTAAAATCTTCTTCAAATCTTGACCATATCTTCTTTTTAACTTGGTCAAAGATTTTCTTCAATTATAAATATGAATCAAATCTTTTTTTAGATTTTAATCTATTATATATTTGAATCAAATCTTATTTTAAATTTTCTTCAATTATAAATTTGAATCAAATCTTATTTTAGAATTTTCTTCAATTATAAATTTGAATCAAATCTTATTTTATATTTTTATCAATGATAATTTTGAATCAAATCTTAGTTTAGATTTTCTTTAATTATAAATTTGAATGAAATCTTATTTTAGATTTTCTTTGAAAACATAAATCTTCTTTTATACTCTTTGAACTCAAATATATTGTTTTCATAAAATACTTTTGTTAACATCAAAACTTTAAATGTAAAACCAATTTGGATCCAACAGCTTTTAATTAAGAACTAATATATCACAACCTACTCTACCTGCCATTCTTATTCTCAATCAGACTCATAATATTTTGGGTTTGAAGAATAACATTATGATTTATTCTAGTTGTCTTAAATAAAAGACAAATGAACCAATTTTGGGATCACTAAAAGTCTGTTCTAAATTGATATAATTCGCATATGGCAGACCATCCAACATTCTGGTTTTTCTCTACCCTCCATCAAGGTCAGGACGTTCTGAGTTTGAAGATGAACATTCTTGAAAGACTTCCAAATAAGAAGTCTATTTCAAAATAAGAAGAACATTCTGGAAAGACTTTCAAATAAGAAGACTGTTTCAAATTAAATAGACTTTTATCAAGACTCATTGCCAGCTAAGGTTTACCAACGACTATATTCATAATAAACTAAATATTTTAAAGCCTCTCATCATTTATAAATAGAACATCAATTGGAAGATGAAGGAAATAGTTCAATTTACAATCTACCAACACTTGTTCTAAGTAAGAACAAGTAAAAAACTATTCAAGCAAACTCCAGCTTTCTTCATTGAGTTTGTCTTTATTTATATCAAACAAGTTAGAAAAGTTTCAAGATCCCAAATACTTTTATCATACACATCATTTTGACTGAAGTCTATATTTTATTTTAGATTGAGTGTTTTTGTAAATATCTTTTCTAGATTGAAAGGTGACTATAAAATTCTTTCTAGGTTAAAAGGTAAAGATTGTAATTGATCAAAGTGTGATCAAGAGAAAAGGTGTGAAAAAGAACATGATGGTTCTAAAGCACAAAGTAAAAATCTCATGGTTTGGAGGATTGGACTAGTCTGAGTCAAGTGAACTAGTATACTTTTTGTATGTGATCTTTCTATTCCTTTAATTATTTGTACACAAAATTTATATTTGACTATAAACTAATATGTTTTAATTAATTCTAACATATCTAAAAATTATGGACATTCTATTTCAACGAAAATTAATTTTGAGTTAATTTAAATTAAGCACATGAATCCATATTTTGAAAGGGTCACAATTTTTTTTTATTTTTTTTTTGTGATCGACAATACTACTTCATCATCATCTTCGATTGGATCTTCTCTCTATCATTTAGTCCTAATCCAATTAATTTGTTCTTTTTGCACTAAAAAAAAATATCTATTGTGACACTCAACTTTTAGTGATATCTCATTATTTGTCACTATAATTACTTTTAGCTAACGACAAAGTGTCACCTATTCTGATTTATGTCACCGCATCATATTAACTTAAAAAAAAACTCAAATATTCACTAAAAAATATTTCCTGGTTGACCCACACTCTACTTCATCGTATTCCCTTCCTCCCGTTTGCATCTCAGAATTTTTTTTCCTCATTTCTTCTCAAATTTGCTCAAAATTCACCCAACAATTGATTCCCGTTCTCCCATTTCGATCTCAGAAACTTTTGTTCCATATTTCTTCTCAAATTTGCTCAAAAGGTTAAGGAATGATTGAAGCTTTTCTCAATTTTTTCTCCCTATTTCATCTCATAAATTATTAAAAAAAATCGATTCCCTCCTCAATTGATTCCTTCAATTTCCTCTTTAATCGATTTCCCCTTCAATACTTATTCATCTCAATAAAATTTCTCTTACGATTCAGCATTTTACGATTCAAGCTCAGGATTCAGATTCAACAATACAATAATAACAGTACAACACAACTATTGTAGTTCTAATTCCAACTCAAAACCGAGTCAAAAGCTTGGTTGTTCGGCACCTCCTTTATTCTATGCACTCCTTTCTGTTTATCCTGCGCTACTTTCACCCGTTTCGCGGACTCAAATCCTCAATTACGCGTCTTCGCTCTTTCGTCTCATTTCAGGTACTCATCCATCTATCACATCCTTCAACGTAACACTTTACCTTTTTGATTTACCAAAAAAATAATAATCATGTACTTGTTATTTTCATCTGTTGTTTGAATTTTTTGGTTCAAAAATTTTGTTTATGGATGAGCTTTTTTTTTTCTTTTTCATTTAACAAATGTTAACAAAACTGATTTTGCTTTGGACCGATCTGTTACTACTGGCTTGAATTTTGAAAGTAGTTTTGTCTGATTGGGGGAAACCGACTCGATCAGCATTCATTAGATTCATTCGATTGAGATTTGAGTTTTGTAACTAGGGCGTTGAGTTTTATCGAATTGTAGACGAACATTGATATATTATGCTGTGAAGATTTCATGGTTCAATTGCCTTCCTTTGTTGTTCAAGGATCATGTAATATTTAATTTTTAATATTTAATATTTGATGACATTGATGTCTGAGAGGTAGGCAATTATTGCAAATTTTAGTTGATATTTAAATCAATTGAGTGTAAGCATCTATCTAGGGGATATAAGTTTGGCTTGGTGATTGAGGTGGGGGAGTTAGGGAGTAAAGTGATAAGGAGGCCGCATTTTCGATCCCCACTTTCAGCAAAAAAAACTAACTAGATTAACAAAACTAATTGTTAGTAACATTGGCTGTTGCAAAACAAAAACAAAAATTGAGTGTAAGCATCTTGTCTATTCAAGTTTTTATACTATGCGAATGAAATGAAGCTATGTTGACATAATACTTCATATTACCACTCAATGTGGTTGCAGAGAAAATCCACACAAATACACTATTTCCTTCTTTATTTCATGATATTTGAATTGTTCAATATTGCAATATCACCAGGATGTATCTAGTTTCTTGCAATGAGAATCTACATGGAACTGTAGAAGTGTTATTGTTATTTTTTGAATGGACTATATCTTCAAGCTTAAAAGTGAATTATTATTAGTATGGTCTGACAGGTTTATGAATTAATTTTATTAGGAAAGAATCATGAGTTGTTTCAGCTGTTGCGAAGAGGAGGAGTATCATAAGGCTGCTGAAAGTGGTGGACCATATGTTGTAAAAAATCCAGCAGTTAATTTGACTCATATAAGTTAGAGGAGTGCATTAGGGATGATCTCTGTCCACTGGAAATTCTAGATGATCTTGATTGATGTGTGTTTTAGGCTATACCTAAACTCAGTGAGGATAAGGTCAGGCAGTGTGTTGATACAAGACTACGAGGAGAATACCCACCAAAAGCTGTCGCTAAGGTATTTTTATTTTATTTGGCCATTTTTCATGTTATTAACTGCATGTGATTTCAGCTGCTGGTTTTGCTTGTCTTGGTAATACACTTTTATACTTATTTCTTTAAGCTTTCATTCATTCATTAGTTATTATGAGTACCAAAACAAATTGGAATTCGTTAGTGGTTATCGGCTAGTACTTTTGCAGTCTTCCAACATTTCCCCAAATTGCAAAACCATTGGCAGTTTGCACATTCAATTCAATATTATACAAATCACCAGTTTACCATGCATTTGAGCTTAATGCAGGTTGCATTGCATGGGTGTTAATCCACCAAATCTAGGTTGCATGTGACAATTTTTTATAAAAAGTCAAATGAGCCATGTTGATTGTTTTTGACATTGTATACCTGTTTACTCAACTTCCAAGTATTGTTATACTCATATGTGTTTCATTTTAGATAGTTTTACTCATTCAGATATTAGTCCTGTTAAACAAATTAGAAAAGCAATTAACATTAAGAAACAATGGTTTAGTAATTTAAATTTCCTTAACTACTAAGGCTGAATTAAATTGACCTACTCATATTATATAATCCTTATCAATTGTTTATTCAAACAGTATTGATGAATACTGTACAGCAAATTTCTTTGACTAATGAGTTAAATAGGTCCCCTCGTTTCTGTCACATTAATTCACAGTCCATAGTCCATACCTCACGTTGCATATATTGACCTGATAGATTATTCAAGCACAAAAAACCACATGGTCACTGTAGTTATTAGATTTCTATCATTGGATGATTCCTTACTTTAAATTTGAATTTTAAATTTGATTTGGTGAGATGAGAATCTAAGTTTTCTGATATTTATTTTGATGGACCTATTGGGCTATTGGCTGCAATTGATGGTCTAAATTTTTATTAAAAAAAAACTGAAGTTGACATCTAAGGGAGAATTATATAAGTCGTAGATTGTTTAGTATTTTGTTTTTGTTGGATTAAATATTTGTCATTTTGTCTTGTACCCACGACGACTTCACCAACCAGCTGCAACCTGAAACTAGGGATTACAATGGGACTAGTGCAGGTAGTGGGTATTACAAATGCAACCATGCAATGCCACTTAATGTGACATACTAACAAGAATTAAGGAAACAAACTTGACTAAATCAACTAACAAATAATGCTAAAAACCAGGACACTTATTTGACTAAGCCTTATCATGTTAATCTTCTTGCTTAATACAATCTGAAACACCGTTTGTTTTGCTTCAACAAAAAGGTTTTTACACCATGGATAACTCCATAAATTCCACCCTCACAGCCTTATTTAGTTCACATTTTGATTGATGGGGATGTCGCTTAGAACAATTTAGATTCTAGCATTAAGTTTTCTACTAAATATACTTGTACTGCCTGCCCTTTGTGGCATTTACACTGTTTACACAAACAAAACATGGCTGTAATTTACACTGTTTATCATAAGTAAACAGTGTGCTAAGGAGCAAAGTTAGAGAAACATAAAAAAGCCTTAGATGTGGTCACAATCACAATTGCAGATAAATTTTTTAAAACTTGGCTACAGAGTGTTGACTAGAATCCCAATTGCAGATATATTGTGTTATAGTATCTTATTGTATCTCGGAGAATCAATTTGTAATCTTAGAGTATATCAGCTTATCTCCTAAGATAAATTTCCGTAATACTTAGGTATTATTATGATTTGTTTCTTGATTTTCTTAGTTAATTGGGATTAGGAATCTTATATCTCTATAAGCAGGGTTTGTGTTAAAGTCTTTTTTGTATACTTTAGCATCGAGTTACTATCAAGCTATTATCAATAATATTCAGCTTCTTAATATTTCACTCCA
>NC_021164.2:35857372-35873314 GCF_000331145.2 Cicer arietinum
ACACAGACTTAATGCAGCATTTTCCATGGGGAGGGAAGCTCACAAGTGAGTCTATAAAGTTTTTTTCACCAATTGTCATTTGGACAAAGTTTACTTCAAGCCCGCAAAAGTATGATGTTTTGTATTCGGCATTCCGAGATTATTACAAGGTATTAATTCCGAGCATTCTAATATATAATTGCCCTTGTTACTTTGTAATTCTTTTATCTTGATGACCATTAGCCTTTCAGATATGGTTGGAATTGATAGACACGACAGTAAAAGAGACAGATGAATATCAAATTTTTGACAATCTTGAAGCACAGCATAGATATCTGACATGGAGAGCCGAAAAGGTAGTTTGGATTTATCTCAAACTTTTGTCTAATTGGAAGCAGTGTCGTTTAATAGTGGCTATATCAAATTTAGTATAAAATATTGTCAAAAAGAGGCTTATTGATTTGTGTTTTTAAATATTCCTTGTTCGTGGAAATATTTTGAAAGTAGGATCCGAGACAAGGTGTTTTGAAGAAATTGATAGGTGACACACTTGCCAAGGTGAATTGAATTTAAGTTCAGATCGATTCTTCTAGATTCTACAACTATCGATTCTCACTTTGTGTTTTGCACCATAGGATTTATTAAGAAGTTTTCTCTTTAATGGAGTCAACGAACTAGGAAGCAAAAAGTTCCATGACTATTTTCCACACTACAACGGCGAGGAAGGAAGTCTAAATAAGAAAGGTGGTATTATTGGAAAGTCTTTTGAAAATCGACCGTGGGATGCAAGAGGAGAATTCCTTGGTAATTGTTTTTTTAATTGCTTCCCTCTTACTATTATGTTAATTAATTAAGTCTCTCATTTATCTAGTTAAGTATGCTATGATCAATATAGAATGTTTCCTTAGCCTTCATTTCCTTGATGCAAAACAATGTTGTGCATGTTTATCTTAGTGGCATTTTGCATATGCTTGTGTGTTCATTTTGTTACGCGAGACATATTTGGAGACAATACTATTTGTATTTAACTAAAAAGGCAATTAACCTGTTTGGTTCTGAACATTTGATCATCTTGAAATATTTTAGGTCGATGAATATTGTAGCTTTGCTCTCAAACTGTTATACAAGGCATGTAGCTGGTAATATTTCTTCATAAGTGGAGAAATATATCACTTTTGTAAAAGATTTTATGATCTAATTAGTGGAGAAATATTTTTTTTATGATATAATTTCATTTCAATATTGCCACAAGGATATCATTCTCATGTTAGTGCTATAATTAAAATGCTAGGAATGCAAGTAACATGCATTTAATAGAATTAGTAAAATTAAATTATATTTTATTGTATGTTTCAATGACATCAGTTAATAAAAATAAATTAGAAATTTAAATTTAATTTACTGGTATTAATAATTTAGAATTACAATTAGTAGAGAGATAAAATAAATTTGATTTAAAAAATAATAATACGTTTTAGTGACAGACAATACTGTAGGAATATATTAATTCATTATTTATATTTTTCTACGTTTTAGTGACAGATAATATCGTAGGAATAGATTAATTACTTATTTATATTTTTCTAGGTTTTAGTGACGGACAATACCGTAGAAATAGACTAATTCTTTATTTATATTTATTTAGTGTTTAGTGACAGTCATTATTGTAGGTAGAAATCAAAAACATATTGTGACACTCCTCATAACATCTAGTGACAGTCCTCAAAGTGTAGCAGGAGTTAACACTATATTTGGGTGTCACTCAAAGTATTATTGACCTTTACCTACAGTTTTTAACGTTTAGTGACAAACTTTGTATGTCACGGTAAGTCAATTTTTTTGTAGTCAAAGAAAAAGATTTATATCACATTGTAATTCAAACTCAAGTTAAGAATTCTCTTACCTAAAATTTGTGGGAGTTTGTTAAGACGATATATTTTGATTAGTAAGTTAGGAGATTAATTAGTTGGTTATCCTTGGATTAGTTAGTTGGTATTTTTTAGTTGGTTATTTAGTTAGTTAAATTTGAAATATGCTCCAAAAATAGAACTCTTCTATTCTTTATTTTTGTATATTTTATAATCATTCAATATAAAATATTTTAAAGAATTTTTCTATGTATCAACATTGTTTTTTACAAATCTATGTATCGACGTCTAAAAGTTATTTTTAATACGAAATGCATTTTCAACTCTAGGATGATTTCATTTCAATTTACTTTTATTTCTTACCAATTTTCTTTTCTTTTTATCCAAACACCTCATAAATCAGATAATTGTAATACTTTTGTTTTTTTAAAAAAAAGCTGTAATATTTAATCGATTAAAGTTATAGAATCAATATAGATTAATCTATTCGTCTAAACCTGTTTGAGAAATTTAAAATTTTGTTAAAGATATATGTATTTATGTGTTGTTAATATATGATTGATTGTGAATATAAAATAATATCACTCCAACAATGTCCAGTTTTAATCTCTAATTTTTTTTTTTTTATAAATTTTTGTTTTGATATTTTAATCTTGTAAAAAAAAATATATATAGGATATTTTTATTTAGGCTATTGGCCGAAATGAGGCACTGGGGAGGGAAGTTTGTTAGTCAAAGAAAACGCCTAAACATGGGCAACCTCTTGTCCTTTATTTGACCTTTTCTTGTTGTAACTTCTCTCTCTCCACGCTTTGTTCAATTCTTCTGATTCCAGATTTTTTTGCTCACTACATTGAGATTAGGGTAATGGAACTGAGATTGAGGTAACATTGCATCACATTATTTATAATTTATTGTTTTGTTTTCTATTTTCATTTAAAAATAGGTTTCTTGCCTGTTTTGCTTTTTCATTATTTTCATCATCATGCATGTTACATATTTCATGGCTGTGTATACATAATTTTCCATTTGTATTAATATATTCACATCATGATAATGTAATTAGTTGTTTATGAAAATGGAAAATGCATTAGTTTGTTGATATAGCTTCTATCCTAGTTAATGTTTTCTAAACCAATTAGTATCGTTTTTTTGTTAACAAGAAACCAATTAGTTTGTTAAAATTACAACAAATAACCATCTTGCATCGCTATTTCAATAATGTTTTATTAGGATAAAAGATGAAGAATTGAGAATTTCATTTTTTTTCTTCTTAAAAATAAACTAATGATGATAACATATGATATTTTTGGAATTAAATTTATGCACATTGCAAACAAAATGAACAGTAGAGATTTTGTGATGAAAGTACTAACAGGCTTACCCTCGATGTAACACATGCGGGGGGCAATTGTATTTGGAATCATGAAAAATCTTAATTTTTAATGAAGCATAATTGTTGGTAATAATGCATGTTTTGATCCATACACGATGAAGTTTGTTTAAATTAAGAAATTGATGAAAATATTTTTTAAATTGCAAATTAGTCATTTTAGTCAAATATTATCTTTTTTTTTATACAAACAATCAAATGTTATCTTATAGGTACCATTATGAGCTTTGGTAAATAAACAAGTACTAATTTGATATTTATAAAAGATTTTTAATATCAATTTGATTTTAATTATTCAACTTTTGACAAATTTAGATAGCCCAATAAAATGGTCTATGGAGATCTTGTTTTAGGTTCAATTGGTCTCATTTATCATAATAATTACATCATTTTAATTTGTTTCGATTAGACCATTGGGCTAGTTGAACCCATATGTCAAAACAATTAGGTCATTCTGGCCTGTCTCGATTAGTCTATTTCTAAAAACATTTGTTAAAGTTTCAAAATGTGAGTGAAAAGAAAAAAAAAACTTTTTATATATAATAAAAGAGTATAATAATACTTATAGAAAAGTCTAAAATAAAATTAAATAAGTTTACCATACAAAAAATCTATTTGTTCTCTCAAAGTTACAAAACAATTTTTCAGCATGAATTGAACACAAGTATCTAACCCTTGTATTGTACATAATATGGTTTCTTATTTGATTGAGATTCTTGCTTCACAGAATATCAAGACCTTGAAAATCACTTATCATTATTAGCTGATGGAATCTGGACATAGAAATGGATCAAATCTAAGAACTAATCCTTCAAAAAGTTCAAGTGAAGGTGAACAATTTAACTCAAAAAAGAAACTAGACCTTCCCATTCCACCTTTTACATCACAAGATCACATTCACTTTATGCCAGATGCAACCACTACTAAAGGTGAGAGTGCAACTTTTCTTCCTTCCCACTTAGATTCAGAACTTCATCACACATCTCCAATGATGGAAAAAAGTGATGAAATCTCAATTAATAGACATTTGGAACCAAATCTTACTAACCCTTTTGGTGAAACTCATCTTTCATTATCATCATCATCATCACAAAATCCATTCCTATTACTTGATGATGATGCCACTAACATCACACATGTGAATCCAAATAAATCAGAAAATTTGCATGAACTACAAGTACCATTTGAGACTAGTTTTCACCAACCATCTTTTATGCAACATGAAAATGGAAGCATAACTAACTCTACTCCTCTAGGTGAAATGCATATGCATCATGGTCATTCCTCCAATGATGACATGCATGGTCACCATTCATCATTTCCACCATCCACTTATGAATCAACACAAGAAAATCCCTTCCAAGTTGTTGAACACCATCACGATCATGTAAAAGATTTGCATAATCATCATTATCACACACTTCCAACTATTGAACAAGATTATTGGAACTTTCCTAGTCATGAATCAACAACAACACATCATCATCATCAATCTAATCACACTTATGATGATCAAACTCATGCTTCCTCTCCAAGTAAAAAAATAGAACCCTTGTTCACAATAGAATCAACACAAAACCAAAAACCAGATAACATTTCCAAAGCTTCTGAATCTTCAACTCAACACCATATGCATGATTCAATAAATATTTCTAGTAAAGCCAAGGAAGATACTAATGCTAATGCAACTCAAAAATTTGGGAAGGATTTTCATTTAGCTTCAGAATCTAGTGATGATGATATTCCAATAAGCTCAATGCCAAAACATGAACAAAAACATACTAGTGATGTAGTTGTTGTTCCTGAAACAATACAAAATCCTCCAATACAAACAATGGAAAGACAAGAGGATGATCCTGCTGCTACATCATCTTCAACACAGAGAATTCCATTACATGTTTTTTCTAGAAGCAAATCAAACACTCAATGGAGCACTTTATCTAATGAATCATTGTTCAGCATTCATATGGGAAACACGAGTTTCTCTAATGAAATGGCTTGGTTGAATAAACCTGGTGAGATGGATAATAAGCTGTATGGTGGTGTTGATGATCAAATGAACACGTATAGTGGTGGTTTTCCAAGTAATCAACTTCAACCTCCTCCAATTCTTCCACCTCAAACACAAGGTACTACTACTAAATTCAATGATATTAGTCAGAGAACTGCTGAACAACATGAAGGTTGTTTGAAAGTGACTGAACAAAAAGCAGTTGAAACAATGAGAGAGGTTATCATGGAAAGTAGTGTAACA
This sequence comes from Cicer arietinum, assembly GCF_000331145.2. Lineage (NCBI taxonomy): Eukaryota > Viridiplantae > Streptophyta > Magnoliopsida > Fabales > Fabaceae > Cicer > Cicer arietinum. The sequence goes on from NC_021164.2 coordinate 35,862,867, forward strand.
CCAAAGAATAAAACTAAAGAAGATTCGACATTAGGTGATGGATCGACACGTTCCGATAAACTTTCTAAGTCTATTGATTGTTCTCAGAATTCAGATGGGAGCACCAAATCCTTTGCGTTTAAAGTGTAAGTTCTGACTTCTAACTACTTTTATGCATAAATATAACTGATGTAACTTCTATTATGATTGCAGAGACATCAACTTCCTTGATGTCGCAGTTCAGATTATGATTGCAGACCATTTTCTGAAGCTGGTTTTAAAACTAATTATGTTATATTTTTCTATATCAATGGGAATAGTTTTGTTTTTAGATAGGCACGATAGGTTTACATTAGCTAAGTTCCCAACTATGTTCTTATAGTATTCAATATTCATACTACTTAGCTCATTGTTCTTATAGTATTCAATATTCATACTACTTAGCTCATTGTTCTTATAGTATTCAATATTCATACTATACGAATAGGAACTTTAATAGATATAAAGTCATGATACATAGTATAGGGAAAATGCATATTTGGATTGACGATGAATTTAGTAGAATCAGTGTGCTACTGTGATTTTGGTAAAAACTACACTTTGATATTTCAGCAAAATCATGGTGTTTTCGTTATTTCGTCAAATTCATTGTCATTCCAAACGTGCACTCTACTTAAAATGCTAGGATGATGATGCTTCTTGATGGGGTTAGACCTTTATTTGGTTATATGATTCTTGAGCAAATAGTTTAACTAATTTTTGTAATGTGAAGATTGACCGATGGAGACAAAACTCTTTCATCGAAACACGCCGAAGACACGAGAAAACAGCTGAAGCAGTCAGGGCAACAGACTGTTAAAGGAACATCATCTGCAGCTCAAACCCCCAAATCAACACCAAATGCTTCTCAGAACAAATGGTTATCTTGCTTCACGTGTTGTCATTAGATCACATTATGAACAAATGGTTATCTTGCTTCACACCATATTGGTTTTGAACAAAACCATTTTACTATCTCTATCACCTTGTGATAGTTTAGTATCATGCACTTGCACTGCAGGATAGATAGCTTTAACTGGTTAGTGATATTTCTTCCTTACCATTTTTAGTCCTTCCATCATAGTTGGGAACTTAGATAAATTGCATAATAATCTATACATCACTAACACCTTAAATTGAATGGCGTGTCTGGTTGAATGTTTGACACCCCCGACACGTGTAATCACACTCAATAACATCCATTTTTTTAAATTATTATTGGTCAACGTGTCAGTGTTAGTATCGTTTTCGGTGTCCGAATATGCATTGGTACTTTATAGATAATAATACGCTAGTCTCATTGCACCTGTACAACCATCGCAGTTGCTTACTTGCTATGTAATGTCAAGGAGATAATTGATTTTCTAAATAGCAAAATAAAGTTCTTACAAATATAATCTCAAATAAGAGTTTCTAAAAAATTTCTATAACCACAATTTAGTTCACAACATGAAGTTTTTTCATGTCTCTACCATAGAGATCAACCAAGGTCACATTGCTATCATAAAGAGACCACGTCAATTGCATTTGACTACAATTCATCACAATATCAAAGATTGCTACTCGACCACATTTTAAAACCAGGAGTAAAACTACCTATAACAAACCCTCAATGGATTAATCATTCCTTAGACCATACAATGGCATTAGCTTGACACATATTGTTTAGTCATTCAGACACATTTCAGAAATGTAGTAATATGGAAAAGTTTTCACAAATGCATTTATTTATGAAAATTTCCTTCTACACAAACCAGATGAACATTGGACAGGATAATCATTGAAACTAAACTAATCAAAGACTTTCATTGTTTCCACTTACCTCTACATTCTAAAGAAAGATGAAATCGTAAAGACATTACCATTGACCTCTAAAGTGAGACAGGATAAACAGTGATATGCTTCATTGGATTAGCCACTTCCTTTCCCTCAGCATGCATCACAAACTCAGCTGGAGTGAGGAAGCTTCCATGACAGACACATACAATACAAACTTCCCCAGATCTATACTTGTACAGAAACCCTTCAATTCTCTTCCCATTTGGGCCGTCTCCAATGGTCGTCACGGTCGGCATTTTTCGCAATATCTCCATCACATCGCCTTTAAGACTACAGTAGTTTGGGAGATTAAGCTTCTTTGCTTGATTCCTCAATTTAGTATCTGCAGACTTGGATGGAATGTCTTTGCATATTGTTTTGTGAAAAATCATGGAATCATTTTCTTGCTTGGTTGACATCTTGAAATTGGAACCAACTGCTATTTCAGATGAATGTCTTGGACCTATGCATGGAATGTTGTATGAGCCACATGTGATTCAGATAACACAAATCAGATAAAAAAAGTTATGTGTAATATCTACACCACTAAATGAAATGAGCTGTGAGAAAAATTTCTTTTGAAATTAAACCCATTGTTGTCAAGCGCAGACGTACATGACCGTTTGTTCAAATTCTACAATGCTGCAACACTATATCCGTTATTTGACAAAAGTTTGTACTTTGTACTAAATTGTGTATTGCTGAACAATAGTGGTTCGTTCAAATTTCGCTATGCAACAGTGCTATAGCCACTACTATTGTCACGCAAGCAAAGTTTCGTATAGTCACACAAAGAAATCTTTGTTGTATAAAAATGCTTAAGCTTTAGTGTCTTGCTCTTGTGATGTTGCAGACAATTGATGAAGTAGAACTAAGCAATCAAAAGAAACAACGGCAAGAGCCATTTCATCTGTACAGCAAGATAAGAAAATCAGTTTATATTTTTTATTTATTGTAATCATGCCACTTGTTCCTGTTAAATGTCTAGAGGCAAAACATTAACATATGACTTTTATGTCAAGGGACAAACCAATTATGAGTCTATTACAAGTAGCCTTAACTTGCGTTTACAGGAAATATGACTTATATTGTAAATGTGACCTCCTATTTACATGATAACAATTGTGAGAAAGTAATTGAACGAAACTATGAATAAATTGTCTTCAACTTGAAATTGACTCAGAAATTAAATAAAACAATATTGTCAAACCAAAATCATACACAACCAAATCAACTTAGTTATGACATCAGTGCACATTCATATTGGGAACAAATTCATATATAGAGAGAAAATTTACTCTGTTAAGCCTTACACTTCAACAAAATTGGACACGAAACCAGTTAAGTTTACTCAACGGAAAATGTATGCGTATGTTGCCAAGGTTCAGCAAAATCTTAAGATGCTGAGTTTCCAAGAATAATTCAATAAGCCTTTGTTGCTAAGGAAAACTAGAATGAAAGGGTACTATACAAGTAATTAGAGCTGTCAAAAAAAACTCCAACACCAAAGCCCCCTTAATTTTATTTTAAAAAAATCTCTAATATTAGGCCCCTATCAAATTAATTTTTGTAAAATTTAGGCCCATTATTTCATGGGGCCTAAGGGAGGGGGCTCTGGAGGCTTATAGGCCGCCAATATTTTGTTAATTTTGAGATTATTTTCTTAAAAAATTTTCAAAATTTATTTTATTCGAAAAAAATAAAAAAATATTTTTTTCTTAAAAAATTGTGAGAAAAAAAAATTTATTAAAAAGATAAATCATTTATATCAAAAAAAAAAATCAAAAATTTTTTATCGTAAAAAATTGAAAGTTTTTTATCAGAATAAAATCGGAAATTTTTTATCGAAAAAAAATCGGAAACTTTTTATAGAAAAAATCAAGAACTTTTTATAGTAAAAAAAAATCGAAAAAAATTTATAGAGAAAAATCAAAAAAAATTTATCGGTGAAAATATCGAAAAACTTTATTTCTCGAAAAAAAAATCGATTCTTTTTTTAAATAAGTGGGCTTATGGGTCCACTAAGCCCACAAAATTTTAGGGGACTTTTAGTGTGGGGGCCTTGTTTTTTGGGACCTTTTAAATTATAAAATTTTTTGGCCCCTTCAATATATGGGTGAGGGCCAATAATTAGGGACCTATTAAATTGACAGCTCTACAAGTAATAAAGGAACAATTAAGAAAAAAAAGTGCGTGCTTTTGGAACATATACAAGTAATGAAGAACATCATCAAACAATATGGTAACACACATAACATGTAAAATCAAAACTTTTATGTAGCTAAAATGGGAGGAAAATTTATTTTTTCCATTACTACTTACTACTAAACTCCTACTCCCTATGTCTTTGATATCTAGTTTAATTATTTTAATGATATGAAAAGGCGGGGAAAAATTACCAATTTGCCGTGACTCATATCTAATAATAGCTGCACAAGTACAAAAAACAGTTCTCCCAATCATACTTCTACTTAATATAGCATCACAACAGTAATTGCAGTCGAATCGATCTCATTTTTTCCTGTATAGCATCACAATACCAATGTTCAAATCATATACTAGTAAGTGTTCTGTTACTCAAATATGCTTATAATTTAGAAATTTTTGTATTTCTTATCATTTGCTTTACTATTAAGAAGAACCTTGAATCTTAATCACAAATAACACCAAGACACAATCAATTAAACAATAGCATGAAATCCAAATAGATAGTGTGCATTTTGCAAAATTTCATTTCTGAGGTGTCATCACACGTTGTTGATGAAGCTACAACTACAAGCTTCGATTTGAAGCGTGTTCATCAGATTTCCATCACAATGGCAAACATGTTTTTAAACAATTTGAAAAATCAATTGAATGAACTAGAAAGGACTTCAAGAAGCAAAGGTTAGATAGTCCTAAAAGCTATGTAAAAAAGGTTCCCAGTATTTTTTAATCAGCTAGCTGCAATGTAAACAAATATATATTAGTATTTACTAGCACTATATTGCAAGTCTTTAATCACCTTAATAAGTATCACAAGTCAAAGAATAATTGATACATGAGAATAGCAATGTGAAAGAACTAAAGGACTAGGAAGCTTGCATCAGATAAAGTGAAAAACGATTAGATATAAGTGTAAAACTTATTTAACAACACCACATATTAGAGTAGATAAAGTGAAATATGATTACTTGTCCATTGTAAAATTTATTTACAGGATGCCATCTTGTTACTAAATTAAAGAAGAATGTATCAACTTAATCCTCTACATTATCAATATTCTAAAATGATCATTTGAATAGCCAAATGGGCAAATTCTAACGCAGACCACTTTGAAAAGTTGTCCACCGTGAAAAGTTACTTGAAAAGTGTTGAAAACACCATCGAAGACAAACATTGTTTCATAGAAGTAAAATTTCAAGTTCCTCTTCATTCTCAGAACTAAGAAAGTGACTTGATGATGTTTATTAAAAAATAAAGAAAAATAAATGTGTTCATCAAAACTGAACTAGTCCAAGTGACACCAATTAGGTCATTGTTGTAACTGTAAGATGGTCGTGAATTTGTGAATTTATACTTTCAGTGTTGTCGTCGATCACTGTTAGAATTACTAGTGACTATAAGCATTGGTCCACTGTACATCATATATTATGTTGATCCACAGAAACAATCTCCTATTTATTCAAAATTTTCTCTTTATCTGGACCTGATATCAAATGTATCGACATAATTTACTTCTTTCAAATGCATCTTGATATTTGATATTCTCAACTTAATGTCATTATAATCCATGTAAATACCGACGAAAGGACTAACATGATTAACATTTCGCAATTTCTTAAATTATTTTGGAACATTGGTCATTATTTACTCCAAAACTTAAATTCAAAGATAAAAAGAATAATATTCTAAAAATTAGACTGAGTTTGGGAGTAGTGCGTGTGTATATATATATATATATATATAGAAAAGTTACCATGAAGCTCTGCAGGAACCACACTTCTCTGCCTCTCTAGCAACATTGTCTTCCCACAATCAATTGGTAGGGAGCAAGATCTCTCTATAGGTGGCACAAATTGACACCAATTTGACACATTTACTGATGATGACCGTATCAACCTCCTTTCCTCTACATTTTCACCACAAGAAGAAAGCTTAAGAGTAAGGTCTATTTCTTTCAAGTGTGAGGGTAATCTTGTGTTGTAGTGTTCCTGTTTCTCACCATAAAACCTCTGAAGAAAAACAAGAAAAAAATACAAACAGTTATACAATGAGAATTGAGAACAAAACTTTTTAAAATTAAAATTAAACTTGATTAATATTTTATTCACTATTTATTACCTCCATTATAACCAAAGAGAAAATGAAGATAATCCTTCAATAGAAGAACTCCCTTGAAATTTTCTGAGGAAAAAAAGCTACAAAAAAATACAAGTACAAAAATAAGTTAGGCACAAAGTTGCAAAACTTATAAAAGTAAAAAAAGATTGAATTTTAATACAAGATCAAATTTTGTGAGCAAAATATCACAACCCAAAATGGGAATTGTGAGAAAAAAGAAAATTAAATAATTTAAAAAGAAAAATTGGAGTAGGGTGACTCACAATGTTGTGGAGGTGATTTGATGAAGTAAGTGAAAGGAAGAAACAAAGGGCAATATAATAAAAATAAAAGGGAGGGAATGTGAAGAAAATAAAAATAAAAGAGAAAATATTAAGAGGAGTCAGAAAAACACAGAAGAAAAAAGACAGTGATGTTGTATTGTTTCATGTATGTTCATGAATAATGGTGTGAATTATTATGACAAGGTGTTTGAAAAGTTCCACGTGGTGATCAATGGAGAGGAAGGTACACGTCATATTCATGTTTCGTCTGTCTACAGCTCTTACGTGTTACACCAACTTCTGTCGGACACACTTCTCCATGCCACGTAATCTTCTTGTCGGTATCATGTGAAGAATTCAAATCAAGGAATGCTAACGTTGAGCACATTTAATAAATCAAATTCAATTCTCTAAAATTCAAATATAAGTTTTTTTAAAAAAACTTTTAAATTTTGAAATTTTATGCGCTGTTTATTTTTAGTATAAGAGAAATGATAAATAGGATATAGATGAAAGATTTTTCGAAAATTAAATTTTTATCATTTGATTTTTGTGTCGGAGAAAAAAAGGATAATAATATTGTACATTTAAAATTGACTAAATACTACTTGTGGTCCTTAAACTTAAAATTAGTTACTGTTTCAGTCATTTATCTTTTTTTTTTAATTTATTATTTATTTTAATTTTAAGTGACAATTTAATCTTTTATATTTTAAAATGTCAACTATGTTATTCGTTGTTTTTACAAAAGTTCATCAAAATTTTCAAACAAAACCCATAAGATTAAATATATTCTTCAATATAATACAAATTTCATCAAATTTGTAACTAAAATATTCAAATAAATTTATATTTTATTATTTATTAATTTAATGTTGTTAGAGATGAAAATATGAATTTATTTAAAGATTTAAGTTATGAATTTGATGAAATTTACATTATATTGAGGATGTTAATTAATTTTATGGGTTGTTTGAAATTTTTGATGAATTTTTTAAATTTTTGCAAAAAAAAAGAATAACATTGTTGATATTTTAAAATATAAAAGATCAAATTGTCACTTAAAATTAAAATAAAGGACAAAATTGCGAAGACAAAAAAAAAGATAAAGGACTAAAACATTAAGTGAAATTAAATTAAGAGAACACAAATTCTATTTAGCCTTTAAAATTTCTTTATATTTATTTAACACATTATTTTTTCTATATCATTTTTATTTAATATATCATTAATTATATTATTCTATTTCTTTTTTCTTTTATTGTTTTTGAATTTCGCAAAAACCTTTTGAAAACAATTATATCACCGAAGATATTACTGGGTTGAATCGCGGACTAGGTCGCTCTCTTTAAGACGTTTCAAGGCACTGCACAAAATTGTGCAATGCAGACTATCAACCACGAAGTCCCCAGGATAAAACAGCCCAGATACTCTGTATCGGAATTCTACTACACTGTAGAACATCGTTTTAGAATTACACCCTCAATATGGCAGTCGTGCGACTGACACTCAAATATGGCACTAAGACCACACGAAAGAAAGAGAAGAAACAATAAGAAGGGGGAGAACTGAGAAAAGCCTTAGATATGGAGAGCTTTTGGTGTGATTTTTCAACTGAGGAGAACCCTCTATTTATAGAGGAAATCCGCAACTGGATCTGAGAAAATCATGGATCATCAGAACGTGCGCTCCAAGTAGTGGCCCTCATAAACATGCGCTCAAAACCCCCAAAACGTGCGCTCCAAACTTAGGGATTTGACTCTGACTTTTGACCAGACAACAAGGGAAACGTGAGACCAAAGATTAGGGTTTTGACCGGGCAAAAAGAGACGCACGAATTTAGGGAGGAAGACTGGATCAAATATGACTCAGTGGAGGGCAGTTACGTAATTAACATTTCAATTAGAGATAAAATGAAAGCAATCGGTTAATTAAAATGATTAATTAATTTTCATGCCAAAGCCAAGCCAAGCCAAGTCGGGTCGGGCCGAACCAAACCGAATTGAGCCGAGCCGACCGAACGGGCGGCGCGCGCGCGCGCGTGTTTGGTGGTCAATATTGCTTGCGTTCTCCCTCCTTCACAAAATTGGGATGCCCCTTGGGGCCCTCCCCAAGTTCATTACCTCCACCTTATGTACACTACTAGTGCAATGTGGGACTTCTCAATTTTTTCAATTCACAACAATACTAGCTCTCATAAATGTCATCAATATTTCCAATAAATTTTCATTAAAGGATCATCATTTCCAACAGATAATGAAGAAAAGACAGCCCAACTTGTCTTATCTTCGAACATGGGGTTGTCTAGCTTATGTCAGAATCCCCGATCCCAAGCGAATTAAACTCGCAAGTAGAGCCTATGAATGTGCATTAATTGGGTATGCAGTAAACAACAAAGCGTATAGGTTTTATGACCTAAATGCGAATGTGATCATAGAATCAAATGATGTTGACTTCTATGAAAATAAATTCCCTTTCAAATCAAGAAATAGTGGGGGCAGCGAACCTATTCAAGTTCATGTGACAACAAGCACTGAAAGCAACAAACAAGATGAAACAAAAACTCGAAGGAGTAAGAGAGTAAGAATTGCTAAAGATTATGGACCAGAATACATGACCTATAATTTAGAAGAGGATCCTGCGAATCTTAAAGAAGCTCTGTCATCGTTGGATGTAGATCTATGGCAAGAAGCTATAAACGATGAAATGGATTCTCTAGAATCTAACAAGACCTGGCATTTGGTAGACTTGCCTCCTGGTTGCAAACCAATAGGTTGTAAATGGATCTTGAAAAAGAAACTAAAACCCGATGGATCAGTTGATAAATACAAGGCACACCTTGTAGCCAAAGGTTTTAGACAAAGATAAAATATAGATTTCTTCGACACTTTCTCACCAGCCACTAGACTAACATCCATTAGGGTGCTTATATCACTTGCGGTTATTCATAACCTGGTGGTACACCAGATGGATGTTAAAACAGCCTTTTTAAATGATGACCTGGAAGAAGAAATTTATATGGAACAACCTGAAGGTTTTGCAATTCATGGACAAGAAGACAAGGTCTGTAAGTTAGATAAGTCTCTCTATGGTCTTAAAAAAGCTCCTAAGCAATGGCATGAAAAATTTGATAACTTGATTATGTCAAATGAGTTTAAAGTTAATGAAAGTGACAAATGTATTTATTACAAATATGAAAATGGCATTTGCACTATCATATGTCTCTATGTAGATGACTTACTTATATTTGGTTCAAACATTCATGATGTAAATAATGTGAAATCATTGTTGAGCAACAACTTTGATATGAAAGACCTCGGAGAAGCGAGTGTAATCCTTGGAATCAAGATTACTAGGTCAGAAAAGAGAATTTCTTTGGATCCATCTCACTATGTTGAAAAGAACCTAAAGAAATATAATTACTTTGACTGTAAACCTGCTTGCACACCATATGATCCAAGTGTAAAACTTTTCAAGAACTCTGGTGAAGGTGTTAGACAAACTGAATATGCGAGCATCATTGACAGCCTTAGGTATGCCACTGATTGTACTAGACCAGACATTGCCTATGTCATGGGATTGTTGTGCAAGTTTACAGTAGACCTAGTATGGAGCATTGGCACGCTATCGAAAGAGTCATGAGATACCTTAAAAGGACCATGAGTCTCGGATTACATTATCAAAGATTTCCTGTCGTCCTTGAAGGATACAGTGATGCTGATTGGAACACATTATCAGATGACTCCAAGGCAACTAGTGGCTATGTTTTCAGCATAGCCGGTGGTGCTGTATCATGGAAATTGAAGAAATAGACGATATTGGCTCAGTCCACTATGGAGTCTGAAATGATAGCACTAGCTACTGCTAGCGAAGAAGCAAGCTGGTTGAGATGCTTGCTAGAAGAGATCCCTTTGTGGGAAAGGTCGTTGCTAGTTATGTTGATCCTCTGCGATAGTACCACGGCTATTGCAAAAATTGAGAATCGTTATTTCAACGGTAAGAGACGACAAATACGTCGTAAGCACA
>NC_021164.2:35873805-35880946 GCF_000331145.2 Cicer arietinum
ACCTAAAAGACTGGAGATCCCAAGAATTAGGTTCAATGGGTAATAACAAGTCATGGTGATATGAAATGAACATGCTATATTATATATGAGAAGCATGATTCTTGAAGCGATAAAAGGATGAGATAATAGAAACTCTTAATGAGATCTATACTCTATGTGAGTGGAGTACCTAGCTACATGAGTACTCTTGATAGACTCACCTACGTGAATGTGGAAGTGGGGGCTGCTTCCTATGGAATTTCGAGGCAGGATTCCTAGAGTGTTCACTATACTGGGATACATGTGCATGGCCCTAAATGCACGAGCTTTTGAGAATACACCTAATGAAAAGGTTGTGTGTGGGGTTGATGTCAGAGATAGAGTTCAAGACTACATATCACTCTTGTTGAATCTGAATCTTACTTGCTATGCAAAGGTTCAAGTCAAGAGACACCTTTGTTTATGCACAATCTTATAGAAGCGTTTGACGCTATTCGAAAACCTATTTTTTAAATTCAAGTGGGGGATTGTTGGAAATGATGATGCTTTAATGAAAGTTTATTGGAAATAATAATGACATTTATGAGAGCTAGTGCTGTTGTGAATTGAAAAAAATTGAGAAGTCCCAAATTGGAGGAATACCACACACTAGTCTAGTATATAAGGTGGAGGTAATGAACTTGGGGAGGGACCCAAGGGGCATCTCAATTTTGTGAAGGAGGGATAGCGCAAGCAATATTGACCACCACACACGCGCGACCGCGCGCGCTGTTGCCGCCAGCGCCCGTCCGACCCGACCCGGCTTGGCTTTGGCATGAAAATTAATTAATCATTTTAATTAACTGATTGCTTGCGTTTTATCTCTAATTGAAACTTTAATTACGTAACTGCCCTCCACCGAGTCATATTTGATCCAGTCTTCCTCCCTGAATTCGTGCGTCTGTTTTTGCCCGGTCAAAACCCTAATCTTTGGTCTCACATTTCCCTTGTTGTCCGGTCAAAAGTTAGAGTAAAATCCCTAAGTTTGGAGTGCACGTCTTAGGAGCTTGTGTTGAGACAAAATCTCAATTTAGTGTTTTAATGAAAACAAAAAAGTTAATTAAGAATGTTAATTATGATTCTAAATGTTATGTTAATTTAACTTGTGCTTTTGAGTGTATTAATTCAAATATAGGATTTAAACAAAGCAAAGAAATCAACATAAAAAGGCAAGAAACTGAACAGACAAGAATTGAGAACATTCTTAACAAAATCTGGAAAACGAAGAATGTTCTCCAGTTTCAGAATGATCATCACAGCTCCAAAACCAATCAATCTCCACTAGTTAAAAGAAATTTTAGCTTCTGGGTTTTACATCTATATCATCAACACTTGGCAAGGAACAGATTGAGATGATTAGATTCAAAGAAACCACTCGAATCACAAAGAGAGCAGATCATGAATTGGCATGACCAGACATATCTGGACATTCTTGACAGCATTCTGATCAATCTGGACAGCACTGGATTGATCGTCACAGCTCCAAAATCAATCAATCTTCATTAGTTCAAAGAAGATTCTGCCTCTGAATTTCATGCTAATGTTACCAGTACTTGGCAAGGAACAAGTAGGAACCATTTTAGTCAAAGAAGGCATTCGAATCACAAAGAGAGAAGATCACGAATTAGCAAGACCAGACATATCTGAACATTCTTGACAGCACTCTGATCAATCTGGACAGCACTGCAACACCAGCCTCCAGACTGATAAAACATTTTCCAGCTTGTTATACTTGATCTTCTGCAGCAAACATCTTTCTCCAGAATGATCAGACCAGTCTCCAGATTGATTATCAATCTCCGTTTCTGCAGAATTTCAGCATTGATCTCTTTACTTCTGCAGAAGTTTATAATCATTCACCAAACTATTTTGGACAGAATCAAGGCTCCAGATCGAAGCTGTAACACCAATAATTACATATGAAGCTTCAAGGATCATTAAACACAAGATAAATCTGACCAAGAACAAAGAAACCAGCCCAGTCAACAAAGTTCAAAAGTTGGAATATATTTATTCAAATATATTGGTTTTGGTCAAATCTGACAGAGTACTACCAACAACTCTTTTGACCATTATTAAATGCTCTAAAAAGCCTATAAAAAGAAGGCCAAGCTCAAGGAAAAATCAGAGCTTCAAGTACTAAGAAAATTCATTACTCATTTCAATCATACTTGAATTTCTCTCTCACACACACATTGAATCAATTCTGATTTTTCCCATTCGATTCCTAGAATCATTCTCTTGTATTTCTCTGCCAAAGAATCAGAACTCAAACAAGTGTTGAGCCTTCTTAGATTCTAACAAAGCAATCTCATCATTATTGTAAAACTCAAACTATAAGAGTTTAATATAGTTTGGGTAGATTGAAAGAAATCCTATCAAGGTTGATAGGTGACTTGATTGAACTCCTTTCTGGGTGGAAAGGTTTTACCTTTGTAACAGACCAAGGTTGATCTCAACTAGGTGTTGAAAAACCAAGAAGGTTCTTTGTTTTAAACACTTAGTGGAAAATCTCACGGTTGTGAGGACTGGATGTAACCCTGGTTGGGTGAACCAGGATATATCGTTGTGTGGTATCTCTTCCCTTATCTATTTACTTTCAGTTTGATTGATTATCAAGTTAAATACATAAACTGAATTACTGATTTTAACTAACCAAGAACGTTCTCCATTTTCTGGTTTAAACCAAGAACGTTCTCCGTTTTCTGTTTTCACAACCAAGATCTATCTTGAGTTATTTTCTTAAGTTTTAAACAGGAATTTTTAAAAGGTGCGTTTACAATTCAAACCCCCTTCCTTGTAAATCGACATTGTTACTTCAGCTTGGACCGCACGTTTCTGAGGGCCACTACTTGGAGCGCACGTTTTGATGATCCATGATTTTCTCAGATCCAGTTGCGGATTTCCTCTATAAATAGAGGGTTCTCCTCAGTTGAAAAATCACACCAAAAGCTCTTCGTATCTAAGGCTTTTCTCACTTCTCCCCCTTCTTACTGTTTCTTCTCTTTCTTTCGAGTGGTCTCAGTGCCATATTTGAGTGTCAGTCGCACAACTGCCATATTGAGGGTGTAATTCTAGAATGGTGTTCTACAGTGCAATAGAATTTTGATACAAAGTATCTGAGTTGTTTTATCCTGGGGACTTCGTGGTTGATAGTCTACCTTGCACTATTTTGGGCAGTGCCTCGAAACGTCTTAAAGAGAGCGATCTAGTCCGCGACTTAAAGAGAGCGATCTAGTCCGGTGGCATAATTGTTTTCAAAAGGTTTTTTCGAAATTCAAAAACAACAGTTTTCAAAGTGAAAGTTAAGCACGTCACCAGTAGTGATCCCATCGATTGTGAAAAATATCTTCCATCCTTTTCCTATCTTGGTTGAATTTTTGGGAGTAGTCCTTATCAACAATGGGTAAGCTATTTTGATCATTGATGGTCCATGCAACACAAGGTGCTTGTGTTTCACGTGTTAGATGAATGTCGCAAAATCCATTGACAAGCCTCGTGAGAGTATTGTAATTAGTGTTATTGACAAGCCTCGTGGACGTAACTATTATGTTAGTGGTGAACCAAAATAAATTGAATTGTGTATTCTCTATTTATTTCTTTATTCACTTTTTCTTTATAATTCGTTTCATCAAATGTTTTATACACTACGCGAAAAATAGGATTTTATAGCGTTTTTTTAAGCCATTTACAGTGCTTTTTCAAAAAATTATGCGTTGTAGTATCTAGCGCTTTAAATAGATACAAAAGCACTCTTTAAAATAAAAAAGCGTTTAAAATCTCTTCTAAAAATGCGCTGCTTGTTGTACTAGTTTTATAACGCTTTTTCAAAAAAACGCTGTAATAGGTGCATTCTTATGCACGTTTTACAGCGCTTTTTCAAAAAAAAAAAAAACAACAATGTAATATGTGCATTCTTATTCTGGTTTTACAATGCTTTTTCAAAAAAGCGCTGTAATAGGTGCATTCTTATTCTATTTTTAATAAAAAGCGTTGTAAATCATTCCATAACAAGTATATTAAGAAAGCAATATCCTAGATTAGCATAACAACAACATAGAGTCCTTCCTATATTATAACAACTAGCATATTACAAAATTCAGCACTTGAGTAGCAAATTATAAAACACTATCATTGAGTCCTTTCAATATTATAACAACTAGTAGATTACAAAATTCAGCACTTGAGTAGCAAATTATAAAACACTATCATTGAGTCCTTCCAATATTATAACAACTAGCATATTACAAAATTCAGCACTTGAGTAGCAAATTACAAAACAATAACATTGAGTCCTTCTAATATTATAACAACTAGTAGATGGCGAAATTCAACACTTGAATAACAAATTATAAAACAACAAACTAATCACTTGAGTTACTATGAATCTTTACTATAAGTCACTCTATGAAATACTATCAATTGTCTTCCAAAACAAACAACACTATAAAAAATTAATTCACTATACTAAAAAAAACAAGTCACTATATAGAATCAATTAAAGCTCAAAACTTACAATCACTCTTGCAGCCTTTTCATTGACAATTGATCCATCTTTACGAGTACGAGTTTCAACATAAATCTCTTCACGTCTAGGGACCACTCCTTTGCTCTTTTTTATCTAAACTCAAACAAAGAAGTTAAATGTATTTTATTTTTTAATTACAATTCACCCTATGAAAAGTACAAATCGAAACAAACCTTTTCTTCAATAAATTTTGGGAGACTTTTTGTACCCATATAATGAACATCTTCGAACTTAGCACGTTTTTGTTTCAACAAATTCTAGAATAAACTTTAACTCTCAATCAAACTCGCTAAAATTCAAAATTAATCTCTAAAATGAACCCTAACTCTAAATCAAACACGCAAAAATTCAAAATAACAAAGAAAATACATATAACTAAGCAAATATTTCAAATATATATTTAATATGAAGTTTAAACTAACATAAAAAAAACAGAAATCTAAATTTACCGGTGATGCGAGAAAGGTGGTCACACGATCAGATCACGCTATCGTCGTGGATGTGGTGCGATAACGGTGGTCACAAATCAGAATTAGGCTGCAATTTCATGGGAAGGAAAAACCAACAAGAACAAAGTTGAAAAGGTTCAATTAGGCTGCAATTTCATGGGAAAAATCTTCAAACTTAAAAACAACAAGCTAAGAAATTCATCAGTTCATTTACTACCCATGAAGAATACTAACAAAACACATCAAAATGAATCAAAAGGGTCACCAAATCATGACTTAAAAGTTCCAACAATAAAAAGCATCTCAAGAACCTCAATTTAATTACAACAGAACCAAAAAAATTTAGAAGATGTTACTAAGAATAATAGCTATAATAGTCCAAGAACAAGTGTTACCAAGAATAACAAAGAATTGAATTCTATTTCAACAAATGATGTTTGGGGTGGATGATGTGGACTAAATTTTGTTTCAACAAAGAATTGAATTGTGTTTCAACAAATTCTAGAATAAACCCTAACTCTCAATCAAACTCGCTAAAATTCAAAATTAATTCCTAAAATGAACCCTAACTCTAAATCAAATACGCGAAAATTCAAAATAACATAGAAAATACATATAAATAAGCAAATATTTCAAATATATATTTTATATGAATTTTAAACTAACATAATAAAAAAAAATAGAAATCTGAATTTACCGGTGATGCGAGAAAGGTGGTCACACATTCAGGTCATGCTGTCATCGTGGATGTGGTGCGATAATGGTGGTCGCAAGTCAGAATGTTCGTCGAGGTTAAGGCGATGAAGGTAAGAGGGCAAAGGTGAGAAAGTGATAGATTAGGGTTTGAGATTGAACGAAGGCGAGAAGGCAACAGATTGGGGTTCGAGATTGATCGATGACGAGAAGGAGAAAGCAACGGATTGGGGCTCGAGATTGAGAGTTTAGGGATTTAGCATTTTGACAATTGGTTTAGAATGAAAGATGAGAAGGGGTTTAACGTGTTCTGGGTAGAGAGGAGAGAAGAAAACTAATGTTTTGGTTCAGTACTAATTTACTTTTTGGCTCCATTCAAATTTTGAATGATTTTACAACGCTTGTATAATAAGCGCTCTAATAGGTCCTTTAATTATGTGAAAGCGCAAGTCTTTTACAGCGCTTGTATAAAAAGCGCTCTAATAGGTCATTTAATTATGTGAAAGCACAAATCTTTTACATCACTTGTACAAAAAGTGCTTTTTCAAAAAATTAAGCGTTGTAGTATCTAGCGCTTTAAATAGATACAAAAGCACTCTTTAAAATAAAAAAGCATTTAAAATCTCTTCTAAAAACGCGCTGCTTGTTGTACTAGTTTTATAACGCTTTTTCAAAAAAGCGCTGTAATAGGTGCATTCTTATGCACATTTTACAGCGCTTTTTTAAAAAAAAAAAAAAAACAATGTAATATGTGCATTCTTATTCTGGTTTTACAGCGCTTTTTCAAAAAAGCGCTGTAATAGGTGCATTCTTATTCTATTTTTAATAAAAAACGTTGTAAATCATTCCATAACAAGTATATTAAGAAAGCAATATCCTAGATTAGCATAACAACAACATAGAGTCCTTCCTATATTATAAAAACTAGCATATTACAAAATTCAGCACTTGAGTAGCAAATTATAAAACACTATCATTGAGTCCTTTCAATATTATAACAACTAGTAGATTACAAAATTCAGCACTTGAGTAGCAAATTATAAAACACTATCATTGAGTCCTTCCAATATTATAACAACTAGTAGATTACAAAATTCAGCACTTGAGTAGCAAATTATAAAACACTATCATTGAGTCCTTCCAATATTATAACAACTAGCATATTACAAAATTCAGCACTTGAGTAGCAAATTATAAAACAATAACATTGAGTCCTTCTAATATTATAACAACTAGTAGATGGCGAAATTCAGCACTTGAATAACAAATTATAAAACAGCAAACTAATCACTTGAGTTACTATGAATCTTTACTATAAGTCACTCTACGAAATATTATCAATTGTCTTCCAAAACAAACAACACTATAAAAAATTAATTCACTATACTAAAAAAAACAAGTCACTATATAGAATCAATTAAAGCTCAAAACTTACAATCACTCTTGCAGCCTT
>NC_021164.2:35881144-35886329 GCF_000331145.2 Cicer arietinum
TAACTCTCAATCAAACTCGCTAAAATTCAAAATTAATCTCTAAAATGAACCCTAACTCTAAATCAAACACGCGAAAATTCAAAATAACAAAGAAAATACATATAACTAAGCAAATATTTCAAATATATATTTAATATGAAGTTTAAACTAACATAAAAAAAAAACAGAAATCTAAATTTACCGGTGATGCGAGAAAGGTGGTCACACGGTTAGATCACGCTATCGTCATGGATGTGGTGCGATAACGGTGGTCACAAATCAGAATTAGGCTGCAATTTCATGGGAAGGAAAAACCAACAAGAACAAAGTTGAAAAGGTTCAATTAGGCTGCAATTTCATGGGAAAAATCTTCAAACTTAAAAACAACAAGCTAAGAAATTCATCAGTTCATTTACTACCCATGAAGAATACTAACAAAACACATCAAAATGAATCAAAAGGGTCACCAAATCATGACTTAAAAGTTCCAACAATAAAAAGCATCTCAAGAACCTCAATTCAATTACAACAGAACCAAAAAAATTTAGAAGATGTTACTAAGAATAATAGCTATAACAGTCCAAGAACAAGTGTTACCAAGAATAACAAAGAATTGAATTCTATTTCAACAAATGATGTTTGTGGTGGATGATGTGGACTAAATTTTGTTTCAACAAAGAATTGAATTGTGTTTCAACAAATTCTAGAATAAACCCTAACTCTCAATCAAACTCGCTAAAATTCAAAATTAATTCCTAAAATGAACCCTAACTCTAAATCAAATACGCGAAAATTCAAAATAACACAGAAAATACATATAACTAAGCAAATATTTCAAATATATATTTTATATGAATTTTAAACTAACATAATAAAAAAAAAATAGAAATCTGAATTTACCGGTGATGCGAGAAAGGTGGTCACACATTCAGGTCACGCTGTCATCGTGGATGTGGTGCGATAATGGTGGTCGCAAGTCAGAATGTTCGTCGAGGTGAAGGCGATGAAGGTAAGAGGGCAAAGGTGAGAAAGTGATAGATTAGGGTTTGAGATTAAACGAAGGCGAGAAGGCAACAGATTGGGGTTCGAGATTGATCGATGACGAGAAGGAGAAAGCAATGGATTGGGGCTCGAGATTGAGAGTTTAGGGATTTAGCATTTTGACAACTGGTTTAGAATGAAAGATGAGAAGGGGTTTAACATGTTCTGGGTAGAGAGGAGAGAAGAAAACTAATGTTTTGGTTCAGTACTAATTTACTTTTTGGCTCCATTCAAATTTTGAATGATTTTACAACGCTTGTATAATAAGCGCTCTAATAGGTCCTTTAATTATGTGAAAGCGTAAGTCTTTTACAACGCTTGTATAAAAAGCGCTCTAATAGGTCATTTAATTATGTGAAAGCACAAATCTTTTACATCACTTGTACAAAAAGTGCTTTAAAAGCTATGTAACATAAGGTGGGATCGCTATATTTTACAGCGCTTGTGTTTAAAGCGCTCCAAAAGCGCTGTAAAACATTATGCGAGCGCGCTTCAGTTTACAGCGCTTTTGAAAAAGCGCTGTAAAAGCCTTGTAAACATTATGTGCAAGCGCTATGTGACCCTATATGACGCTACAACAACGTTTGTCAAAAAAACGTTGTTGTATCATTCGTTATTTTTAAAATATTATACAACAACGCTTGTATTTAATAAGCGCTCTAAAATGTCCTTTTTGGTGTAGTGTATAAAACCTTAAAAACACAATTTAAACCCCTTTTTTTTTCACTTTTCATGGGGCTTCATTCTAAGAGACGTCTTAGACAAGTATTTTCAAATGAGCACCAAGGCGAGATTAGGTAATGAGTATTTGAAGCTTCTTTAGAGGAATATGAATTTGGGGGAATATTTTGCTAAGTTGCACTTCTTGTCCAGACATTTCAAGTTTTATAAAGAGGAGGTTGATGACTAATTTATGTGACGTCGTTTATAGAACAAACAAAAGTATGAAATTCTGGATTTTGTTTTTCCAATGGGAATTCAACATTTCCAAACTCTAGTAGAGAAGTTTCCAAACTCTAGTGGAGAAGAGTAGAAAGTTTGAGGGTATGAAGAGTAGGAGGAATAATCGAGGAGGAAATTTTAATTCAAGTGGGTTAAGGATCCCGAATAGTCAGAACCAAAATATGACTCAAACAACTGGCCACAAACAACAATGGGTAGAACCGCTCGAGAAATTATAACTCTTAATCAAGAACGGCTCAGTTAGCACCGATGAATTATTGCTAAGTGTGGAAAGGAAATACACTATTCCCAACATATGCCCTACCAAGTCTGTTGCTTGTTTCAACTACAAGAAGCTGGAACACTATGCAAATGATTGTAATGCCTTAAAGGGGGATTCATTTGCGAACTCAACATGGGTAAGTGTATCTCTGTCGCAATAATAATAAACTAGATGTTAAAATAATAATATGTAAATTAGAAGTAATGTTGTTTTAGTTTTAGAATAGAATATAATTAAACATTTATGTGTTAAGAGGTAAATATATTTTTGAATAACTGTATATTGGTTTGTTTTGCTTTATTTCAAAAGAAAAATTAAAATATTTTTTATTAATATAATTCATGCAACATATATTACAATATGAGAATCCGCGTGTTGTGCGGTAGAGTTTAATATATTATTTAGTATAAAATAATAATATATAAATTAAAAGTAATGTTATTTTTATTTTAGAGTAAAATATACTAAAACATTGAGGTGTTAAAGAGGTAAATATATTTTTAAATAACTATATATAGGTTAATTTTGCTTTATTTCAAAGAAAAAGGTAAAACTTTGTTGTCTAATACAGTCCATACAATATATATTAAAATATGATACTATTATAAGATATTTTAACTTTAGTGATGCAGGCCTTATCTTTATCATTTTTTTACTTAGAATTGGTTTATTCAAGCTTTTTGTTTTCTTTGAAGTGTTCCATCCAATAATATATTTGTTAAATATTCAATATTTCTTTATCGTAATAGTTGTATATTTAACTATAATATGTTCTTCATTTTATATGATTTATATTAGTTTAGAGACATTATATTTTTTAGATTTATGTACTTTTTGACATTTTATATTTTAAAAACTAATCATGGAAATTACTTTACGTAAAAAATTGGTTAACATTAGACTAATCAGGTGCATAATTAAATAGGATAATCCATTTCAATGAAAATGTGATTACATATTCATAAAGATTCACAAAGAAGTGTATAACCTTGATTAATAGTTGAATTTGAGTTTACATCAAAGACTTCTTAAGATAAAGACTACACTCTGTAAGTTTTAGTCAAGAATAGGTAATATTGTCTTACTCAAAGTAATTGGCAATACAGTAAAATTATATATACACCAATCGAAAAGTGAATTGCTCAACTTGACAGTAAAAATTGAACAATCTCACATGTCTCTCAAGATTTTCTTTATATACTCTAAGTCTTCATAATAACTTATGAGAATAATTGTTGTGTTGACACAAGAATTTAGACACACACATAAAAGAAAGAAATGGAAAAGTAATAATTAAATAATGTATAATTTTAAAATAATTGAAAAAAAATATAACTTTTTGTGTGAGTGATCAAATAGTGTGTCCAAATACTTGTGTCTACACAATAATTTCTTCTAAATAGAACAACTTGTCATCATGACTCAAAAAATTATTAAATATAAGTATGTAAAGATAGATAAACTTTAGTAAAGAAAACTTTGCTGCTAAACTCTAAGTTGTAAAAATGAAATGTAAACTTTTGAAGAACTGATATTGCATATAAGTGTATGTTTGAATGGTGGTGACTTTGAAAAACTCACCATAATTTTTTTTAACCTTTAAAAAGTAGGTTTTGTTAAAATTTATGTAGCTCTGTAATTTTGTCAATCCAAACATGTATTAAATGATAATGTGTTTTCTAGTATGTACTGTATCATTCATTTATGAGTAGTAATTTGTTAAAAACAATGTTTATAATAGTATTCAAAATATTGCAACAATTCTCTGCATATGCAAATATAGATATATATGGAAGAAATACTACAAAGAAAAATAGAAATTTCTTGAGAATCAAAAGTCTTAAATAATAATAATATTTAGATAAAAAGAATTTTATTTACAAAAAGCTCT
The DNA here is from genome assembly GCF_000331145.2 of Cicer arietinum. Taxonomy (NCBI): domain Eukaryota; kingdom Viridiplantae; phylum Streptophyta; class Magnoliopsida; order Fabales; family Fabaceae; genus Cicer; species Cicer arietinum. The sequence goes on from NC_021164.2 coordinate 35,885,281, forward strand.
CAAGGCAAACCAAAATTTGATACAAAATAATAGTTGATGTAAAATTTGTATTTATACTTCAAATATAAATACTATAACTGCAAACCAATTTATATCTAGTCTTTTGGATATAAATTTTTTTTAATTACTTTAACTATTGTTTCATCTAAATAATTAGAATATAAAATGAAATTTTCAAAGAACTATGTCTCATGGTGATCATAGAATTTGGGCCCATATTTTTAGCTTTTTAGTTTGGTATTTTAAAAGCTCTTTATAGCTTAGATTAACATTTTTAGCTTGTTTCTAAACTTTGGGTCGAATTTGAATTATAATTTTATTATTTACATTTTAATTTTATTATTTATATTTTGACTCTTTCTCGCTCTGTAGGTCATAACCTGAGCTCTTGATATCGGATTGACACATATGAGTAGGCGTTGGAAAGATAAAAATCTGACCTACAACTTTTGTGTTGGAAGGAAAGACCAATTTCAAACTTTACTCAGCCGAAACTGCAAATTTTGTAATTTGGATATTTGTAATAATTTTAATTAGCGGGCCACTTGTTTTTAAACCCTAAAGTCCAATATCAAGTACTATGCAAATTTCGTAATCTGGATATTTGTAATAATTTTAATTAGCGGGCCACTTGTTTTTAAACCCTAAACCCTAAAGTCCAATAACAAGTACTATATATTGGCAGTTTTGTTTTGTTTTCTAAGACGAAAAAATTAGGATTCAAATTGCTACAAGAAATAAACAGTTTTATTTTAATTTCCTGGAAGGCTAATTTTATAAGATTAATCTACGAGTTCAGAGTTTCATCAACACCTTGAGATTCAGGTTACACTGTCAACTTCTATTGATGATTCTATTCGTGTTTATTTGATTATATTGATATTTTGATTGCTTAAATTGAATTACAATAGGATTGATTAAAATTATTTGACAGAATTTGGTTTCGGTTTCTAATTTAATTGAATTATAATTTTGCGACGCTTGATCGTTAATTATAATATTTTGATGATTGTGATGCTTAATCTAATCAAAGAAACCAAATTCACATA
>NC_021164.2:35886415-35888429 GCF_000331145.2 Cicer arietinum
TGTAACAACCTGTTAATTATTAAAACGGTTAATTTAAAAATAAATAACTAGTTTATACAAAAAAAATGGCATTATTGTAATATTTGGACAAACGAAGGACAATGGTGTAATTTTCACACTATCCCTCCAATATCACTCACCACTTTCAGAAACCCACATTCCCGTTCCTTTTTCTTCTTCGTTACCTGCATCCATTCTCCCATCCTCCCAATCTTCAACCTCTCATTTTCCTTCATTATTTTTAAATGAATCAAACCCAAAAGCTTGGCAAAGCTCCTTAAACCCATTTTTAAACCTTGCATGTAACTACTAACCGGTTTCAATCAAAGCAGCAGAGGATACTAACCAACAAATGAAGAAGAGTCAAAGTGGCAATTCAAGCAAAAGGGGAGTTAAACGACCAATTTAATCGGAACATTGTCTTCTCCTTTATCACCAACGGTGAGTTCTTTTTATCAAAGGTTTTTCTTTTGTTGTTGTTGTTGTTGTTATGATTAGGGATTTCAATTTTTGAAGTTGTTGAAAATAAGTTAGAACGTAGGCTGTTTTTTGTGGTTGTGATGTTTGTGAATGAATTATGTATTAGGAAAAAATTAATTATATGTATATCACTATATTTAAGGTGATTATGCTTGTCGAGCACGATTTATGCTCGTTACTGCTGTTGTGACTCTGATATGTGTTTGTGAAATTGTGTTATGTTACCTTAATTTCGGTTAGAATGATGATTCTAGGTGCATGCATTTAAAATATATGGTTTTATTTACTAGTGGAGAGAAAATTCTATTTTTATCCCAAATATTCAATGCATGAGAGGTGTTTGATGAAAATGCTGGGAGAATTGTTGTATTTAAGTTTGGTTTTCTAAATAAAAACAAAACTATGTAAACAAGTCTTAGAATCAGATTTTTCATGAATTATTGATTTCGAATTTTGAGATGAGACCAACTATGTTGTGTTTATAGGTGAGTTACCCACTTTCAGTAAAAGTTTCAAAATTTTCTATTGTCATTCGACCATTTTTCAATAATTATTAATGACTTTTGTGATGGAGACTTTCTGCAGCGTGTGTAAATTAGTCTTAGTGCGTGATTTTTCCTAAATTATAGGTTTCCAATTTTGAGATGAGATCAATTGCATTATGTTCTTAATTGAGTTAGCTTTCATGGAAATTTTTGGAATTTTCTAAAGTAATTTGACCCTTCATCAATAATTATTAGTGACCATTGTGCTGAAAATATTCTACTGTGTGATTTGCAAGAACAAATAAAATTCTTAAGAAATTTGAATGGCTTCATTATTTATATATGAATATATATATAACTTTTATTATGTTTGAGTTATTAATTGTTATGAAGTTGTTACTATTTTAATGACTCCAATATTGTTTCTATTTTCTGACTATGGATTTATGTTTTGAATTAAGGACTTAAGATTAAATTATTATGAGTTTAAGCATATCGCCTAATTTATTGATAATTGTTGTGGATGAATGATGCATTTTATATATGATATAATAAGTGCATTTCATACAAAACATGTAAGTTTTGTACAATATCATTGATCAGAGCATGCATGGCCTTATTCACGGTGGGACATTTAGGTTATTCCAGGCATAGAATAACAGGTAAATGAGAACAATCAGGACGCTGATTGGGGTTTGGCCAACCACCTTTACCAATCAGGACTCAATTATCTTAGTGACCCACATTAAGATATTGGGCGACTTTTCCTTATTCCAAAGGAAAAGATTTGAGGTCATGCGTACGTTTTTCACAACATATATATAGACATGTATAATTATTTTTTTCGTTTTATGCACTTTTATGAAAGAAATTCCTTGAGATTGTTCTTCCCTTTTATTTTTAGAGCTCACTGAGATATTTTATCTCACCCCAATTATTATTATTATTTTTATTTAGCAGCTGGAGGAACATGAGACATGAAATCAGCATTAGAAGATCAGTTCCAAACTCGTGGAATTAGAATTTAATATTTTGTTTTATGATGTAAT
>NC_021164.2:35889009-35891979 GCF_000331145.2 Cicer arietinum
CTTGTACTGACGAACAAAAAGTGGCATTTGCTGCCCATCTACTAAAGGGTGGGGCAGAGTATTGGTGGAGGAGTGCAAAGACTTATCTTCAGACTTAAGGAACCCATATGAATTGGGAACAATTTGAGGTGGCCTTTTTAGATAAGTATTATCCAAAAAGTGCCAGAAGATAAAAAGAGTTGGAGTTTGTGCACCTGCAACAAGGAGACATTGTCTATTGCGAGTATGTTGCTAAGTTTGAAGAATTGGCCAGGTTTTCTCCACATGCCCAATATGCACCCACAGAAGAATGGAAGATAAACCAGTTTGAATGGGGATTTAGGCCTGAAATCAGAGGAAACATAGGTCATATGGAACTTACTAACTATTATACTCTTGTACACGAGAACTACATTGTTGAAGACAATTTAAAGAAAGTTTAAGAGGAGAGACAAGTTAAGTGGCAACAAAAGAAAGAGTCTGAAAAATTTGGCCAGCAATTGAAGGTAAAGACTCCCCAAGGGAAGGGAAAACAAGTACAAACCTCCAGTTCCCCAAGAACAAAGAAGTGTCTTAAGTGTGGCAGAGATTATGGGGGAGAGTGCTTGGTTGGAAAGCAAGTCTGCTACTACTGCAAACAGCCTGGTCATATGGCTCCTTTTTGTCCAATACGCCAAAAACAACCAGAGTCCAACCCAAATAAGTCTAACACTGGAAGGGTCTTTGCTCTCAGTGCAAAGAAAGGTATGAATCATAATCTAATAACCGACATTGGATTCATAAATGAAATTCCTTTAATTGTCATGTTTGACACTGGTGCATCCCATTCTTTCATCTCTTCTGATTTTGTTTTGCAACATAATCTCCCTGTACTTGAAATGCCTTTTCCCTTAGTTGTAAGCACTGCATCTAAGAATTCAATAGAGACATCCTTAGTATGTCACCAGTGTCCAATCACCCTGTATGATAGAGTTTTTCTAATAAACCTAGTCTGTTTTCCCCTTAAGGGCTTCGACATCGTATTAGGAATGGATTGGATGTCCGACCATTCAGTAACTTTGATTTGCCATGGTAGGAAAGTCATAATTCCTCCAGGAATTCCCCAACCAGAGGAAACCAAATACCGCTCCTTGACCAACAATTCTCTACTCTTCCAATGTTTGACCAATGGGGTTCAAGCGTACTATTATTACTATCTTCCAACTCAGGGTCTGAAATGGACTTGTCCAATAATCCTGTAGTCAGTGAGTTTGAGGATGTCTTTCCAGAGGATGTGACATTATTGCCTCCTAAAAAAGAAATAGAGTTCTCCATAGATTTGGTCCCTGGAATAGGACCAATCTCCATTGCCCATTACAGGATGTCCCCATTAGAATTGAGTGAGTTGAAAAACCAATTAGATGACCTGATAACCAAACAATTTATCAAACCAAGTGTGTCTCCTTGGGGAGCCCCTGTGCTCTTGGTAAAGAAGAAGGATGGTAGTATGAGATTATGCATAGATTATAGAAAATTGAATAAAGTGACCATCAAGAATAAGTACCCTCTGCCCAGAATTGATGACCTTTTAGATCAATTAGGAGGAGCTATTGTGTTTTCCAAAATTGACTTGAGATCAGGGTACCACCAAATCAGAATAAAATTCGAGGATGTACCAAAAACTGCCTTTAGAACTAGGTATGGACACTATGAATTTTTGGTTATGCCTTTTGGTGTAACCAATGCCCCGGCTGTGTTTATGGATTACATGAATAGAATTTTTAAGCCATACTTGGATAAGTTTGTGATAATATTTATAGATGACATACTAATATACTCTAAGACCCTAGAAGAACATGCAAGTCATCTTCAAATAGTGTTGCACGTACTTAGGGACAGAAAACTTTATGCCAAACCAAGCAAATGTGAGTTTTGGACGTCAGAAGTAAAATTTCTAGGTCATGTGATCAATAAGAAAGGTGTGGCAGTGGATCCCTCCAAAGTAGAGGCAGTGCTGAAATGGAACATCCTAGGAATGTGACTGAGGTTAGGAGTTTCTTAGGACTGGCGAGATATTATAGGAGATTCATTAGGAAATTCTCCCAGATTGCCCTGCCGTAGACCAGACTGACTAGGAAGGACCGGCCCTTTGTGTGGGATCAAAAATGTGAAAAGAGTTTTCAGAATATTAAGACCAAGTTAACCACTGCCCCTGTGCTAGCCATACTAGATCCAACCTTAAGATTTGAAGTGTATTGTGATGCATCCCTGAAAGGTTTAGGTTGTGTATTGATGCAAAACAACCAAGCAGTGGATTATGCTTCAAGACAACTAAAACCTCATGAGGGAAACTATCCCACTCATGACCTAGAATTGGCCGCCATAGTGTTTGCCTTGAAGATCTGGAGACATCAGATGTATGGAGCACAATTTGATATTTTCAGTGATCACAAGAGCCTAAAGTATCTCTTTGACCAGAGGGAACTTAACATGAGGCAAAGAAGGTGGGTGGAGTTTTTGAAGGATTATGAATTTGAACTGAAATACCACCTAGGCAAGGCCAATGTAGTAGCTGATGCATTGAGCAGAAAATCCCTACATATGTCTCATCTGATGATCCAAGAACTTGCACTACTAGAAAACCTTAGAGACTTGAACCTAAGTATGACAACCCTCTAAGGGGGAATTCTTTTAAGTAAACTAGAAATAACTAGTAGCCTTAGAGAGCAAATTAGGCAATCTCAAGGAATGGATGAAGAATTGCAACATAGAAAGGACCAAGAAAGATTTACAAGGGCAAGAGATGGACAATCCTATTTCAGGGAAGAATTTGGGTACCTAAGGATTCAGAGTTAAAGAGACTGATACTAGAGGAAGCTCACAAAAGTAACCTGACTGTCCATCCTGGATATACCAAGATGTACCAAGACCTTAAGAAAAATTATTGGTGGCCAGGTATGAAGGTTGATGTGGCTACTTTTGTGGGTCAATGCCTAACTTGCCAAAAGGTGA
>NC_021164.2:35892318-35895306 GCF_000331145.2 Cicer arietinum
AGTCAGCTCATTTCTTACCAGTAAAGTCAAACTACAACACCCTCAAACTAGCCAAGTTATTCATTAAGGAAATAGTGAAGTTGCATAAGGTTCCTCTTAGTATCATATCAGATAGGGACCCTAAGTTTACCTCCATGTTTTAGAAGGCATTTCAAAAGTCTCTAGGAACTAGACTACACCTTAGTACTTCCTACCATCCCCAGCCTGATGGTCAAACTGAAAGAACCATGCAGACTCTAGAGGATATGCTGAGGGCTTGCATTTTAGAGGAAGGAGGAAACTGGGATACACACTTGCCTCTAGTAGAGTTTTCCTACAACAATAGTTACCATGCCAACATTGGCATGGCACCTTATGAGGCTTTGTATGGAAGAAAATGTAGGACACCGTTATGTTGGTCAGAAGTAGGGGACAAGGGGATCTTAGGTCCTGAAGTCATCCAAGAGACCACTAAAAAGATTAAGGTAATTAAGGATAAACTAAAGATAGCCCAAAGCAGGCAAAAGAGCTATGCTGATATCAGGAGAAGGCCTTTGGGGTTTGAGGAGGGAGATCATGTTTTTTTGAGAGTTACCCCCATTATTGGCATTGGAAGAGTGTTAAAGGTCAAGAAGCTAAACCCTCGTTTTGTTGGACCCTTTCAAATATTGCAGAGGATTGGTCCCTCTGCATATAGAATAGCCTTGCCACCTAAACTATCTAATCTACACAATGTTTTTCACGTCTCCCAGTTAAAGAAATACATTCCTAATCCTCACCAAATTTTGAGTCTGTCAAACTCAAGTCAAGCCTTACTTATGACCCAATGCCAGTTCAAATTATAGATAGAAGTGTAAAAGCATTGAGAAACAAAGAAATTCCTCTAATGAAGGTTGTTTGGGAAGGATCTTCTGTAGATGAAGCAACATGGGAAGCAGAGACAGACATGCAAAGGGAGTATCCTTACCTTTTCCAATAGGTAATCCTCTCAATTTTGAGGGCAATTTTTTTTTTAAGTGGTGGAGGATGTAACAACCTGTTAATTATTAAAACGGTTAATTTAAAAATAAATAACTAGTTTATACAAAAAAAATGGCATTATTGTAATATTTGGACAAACGAAGGACAATGGCGTAATTTTCACACTATCCCTCCAATATCACTCACCACTTTCAGAAACCGACATTCCCGTTCCTTTTTCTTCTTCGTTACCTGCATCCATTCTCCCATCCTCCCAATCTTCAACCTCTCATTTTCCTTCATTTTTTTTTTAAATGTATCAAACCCAAAAGCTTGGCAAAGCTCATTAAACCCATTTTTAAACCTTGCATGTAACTACTAACCGGTTTCAATCAAAGCAGCAGATGATACTAACCAACAAATGAAGAAGAGTCAAAGTGGCAATTCAGGCAAAAGGGGAGTTCAACTACCAATTTAATTGGAACATTGTCTTCTCCTTTATCACCAACAATGAGTTCTTTTTACCAAAGGTTTTTCTTTTGTTGTTGTTGTTATGATTAGGGATTTCTGTTAGAAATAATGGCCTCTATTAGTTAAAAGTATGAGAATTATTAAACAGATTATCAAAGATCGGTAGCAGAATATATTCAGGAACAAAGATTCACACAGTTGCAAATATTATCAATATATGAGAACAGAAACAATGCTTAATTCAGAATGTTAATCAAGACATAAAATCACTTATGCAAACATTCAAGAATACGCATTTATGCAATATCAAAATAAAGAGTAAGGATAAGAAACAAGTGCACCAAGATTTATACTGGTTCAGCTATCAGTTTGATAGCCTACATCCAGTCCTGAAATCCAACCAGATTTCAGCCTTTCCAATAGAATGATTTGAGAACGTTTCACAGATTGTCCAGCTCACACAAGACCTATCTATCCAACTCACTCACTTCTATTTCTGTACCACCTGATCCTTGGAGTTAATCGCCAAACTCTCACAAGATCTAGGTGAAACTTCTTCTTGATGATCTCACACCAACAAAGAGAGCCACCACATTCCTTACTGGATTTCTAGAACTTCAATTACAGAAAATTGTCTTTCACAAAGAATTAAAGAGTATCAAGAACTTTGACTCAATCACAATATAAGATCTCACACAAAAGTATTTAGCCAATGAATATTTGTGTGTTGTAAAAACTTTTCTCTCAGAGTGTTTGTCAAAGTTATTCAAAAAGTTATTCAAGTGTTATCCAAAAGTTATTTTTAAGAGTGATTGAATCTGCTTATATATATTCAGAAAAACATCAGGACAATCGATTGCTCAATCGATTTTATAATGGTTTAAAGCTAGCTTAATCGATTGCCCAATCGACTTTCGCATGTCTTGTTTTTCTTGAATCTTGAACATATAAGCATGAATCGATTTGCCAATCGATTCTTTTAATACATAAATCAGAACTGATACTATGATTGTATCAGAATCGATTGAGTAATCGATTATAGGTGTTTTGTTCAAACAACGAGATCAAAACAATCGATTGCTCAGTCGACTTTCATAATCACAGTCATAATCGATTTGGCAATGAGCTGAATCCTTTTTGTAACTTAAACATTTAGCTTCAATCGATTCGTCAATCGATTGTGCTGGTCACAGTGACTCAGACTTTTACGTCAATCGATTGTGCTAGTTACAGAACCTCAGCTATTTTGTCAAAATCAATGTGCCAATCGATTTATTCAAAGTGGTTCTGATAAATGATTAACTGCAATCGATTACCTAATCGATTGCCACAAACTTGTAGTTTAAGAAATCTAATTCAATTGATGTCCCAATCGATTTGTTGGATCACAGAACTTATTCCTCATGAAAAACTTTGTCACAATCAATTTACCAATTGATTGATTCAGTAAATGGTTGGTTCTGTGATTTGCAAAATCGATTACTCAATTGATGTCCCAATCGATTGTCCAATTGATTGGATTAAGCCCAGAACTCAGGTTTCACTAAAAACCTTTAACTAATCGATTGCCCAATCGAT
>NC_021164.2:35895932-35896923 GCF_000331145.2 Cicer arietinum
CATAGTGATTAGTCTACTAAACTAACTACTATGACAACTAATTACACTACACATATTTGCATCTTTCTCAAGCATATCCTCCAACTTTGGTTGATTCCTTGAATTGCAAGCTTTTATTCCAAGTGTGTGGTGTCTGCTTGTTTGCCTGAAATGTTTCTCAATTCAAATCATTAGATCAATCAAATACTTCATGTGTACTGTATGTTTGGGAACTAAATCAAAAACATGATCAGGGAAGCTCATGACTTACAATTTCAATTTTTGAAGTTGTTGAAAATAAGTTAGAACGTAGGCTGTTGTTTATGGTTGTGATGTTTGTGAATGAATTATGTATTAGGAAAAATTTAATTATATGTGTATCACTATATTTAAGGTGATTATGCTTGTCGAGCACGATTTATGCTCGTTACTGTTGTTGTTGACTCTGATATGTGTTTGTGAAATTGTGTTATGTTACCTTAATTTTGGTTAGAATGGTGATTCTAGGTGCATGCATTTAAAATATATGGTTTTATGGCTTCATTATTATATATGAATATATATATATAACTTTTATTATGTTTGAGTTATTAATTGTTATGAAGTTGTTACTATTTTCATGACTCCAATATTGTTTCTATTTTCTGACTACGGATTTATGTTTTGAATTAAGGACTTAAGATTAAATTATTATGAGTTTAAACATATCGCCTAATTTATTGATAATTGTTGTGGATGAATGATGCATTTTATATATGATATAATAAGTGCATTTCATACAAAACATGTAAGTTTTGTACAATATCATTGATCAGAGCATGCATGGCCTTATTCACGGTGGGACATTTAGGTTATTCCAAGCATGGAATAATAGGTAAAGGAGAACAATCAAGACGCTGATTGGGGTTTGGCCAGACCACCTTTACCAATCAGGACTCAATTATCTTAGTGACCCACATTAAGATATTGGGCGACTTTTCCTTATTCCAAAGGAAAAGATTTGAGGTCATGC
>NC_021164.2:35897044-35912889 GCF_000331145.2 Cicer arietinum
TTATTATTATTATTATTATTATTATTATTATTATTATTATTATTATTATTATTATTATTATTATTATTATTATTATTATTATTATTATTATTTTTATTTAGCAGTTGGAGGAACATGAGACATGAAATCAACATTCAGAAGATCAGCTCCAAACTCGTGGAATTAGAATTTAATATTTTGTTTTATGATGTAATCAGTCAATCGTAGTTGTTTCCAAGATGTAATATTTTTATGAATCTACTAAACAAGTTGTAAACTATATTTATGAATGTAGTTTTCAGTTATGATGGTGATTCTAATTTATTATTTATTGTTAATTACCTCGGTTTTATTAAGGTGTATGGGCCAAATTATCATATTCTAGACAAATGATAATGGGTCTTACAGATAGGTTCGAATAAGTGGATTAATTGTTTTGCTCATATATTAAAACAAAAATCTAAAAACCTCCTTTTTAATTTCAATTTTCAATTCGGTTATTATTACTATATCAGAAGTCCTTGTGAAACGATTTGAGTTATTACCTCTATTTATATTTTATCAATTGTATTTGACCCGTGTGCGTCAAAGGATCACATGGTCAAGAAATATCAATAGTAGGTTACTAAAAATTATAGGCAAGAAGAGTTATTGATGTTTAAGACATAGGAAATTTCAAGTAGTGAAATGGTTAGAAGTTATTTATTTTCAAACAAATATTTTTGGAATTCTTCATCTTTATTTTGTTTTAATTATTTATTTTATTTTTTAATTATAACAAATAAAAATAAAAAATGCTATGAGAGACACATTTAATAGCTTAGAAAAAATATCCACCTTTTATATATGATCTTCAACAATAACGACAAAAGAGGAATAATGTTATTGAAACATTTATAGACTTAGAATGTGCCACACACTCAAATGGTTTCTTCAATGAAAATAAGTATTCATTGTGAGAGTGAAAGAGTCTTAGAAATATCTAGCGTTGAATCTAGACTTTCATTTGGTCCATACAAGCTTTTACCTTGGAGAACCACTAACCATTTTTTATTAGAAGAAACACTAACATAAAACACTTGTTTTGCTTGGGATGCCATAATTAAAGGCTCATCCTTGTACGTTACCTTTTCAAGGTCCACCAATGTAAAACCAAATTCATCAATTTAAACACCACTGTTGATGTCAATCCATTTATATTTAAAAACAAGCATTTTAATTTAATGAAATCGACATCCCAAATCACTTCAATTGTTCCAAAGTAAGTATGGATGTCGTAACAGAGTTTTTATCTTTTGAAATAGATAAATGCACGGATTCAACTACGACCATAATCCCACTATTTTGCATGGTACTACTGCCATCCTAACATTTTGTGTAGAATGTAAAATTATTGATATTGTAGCTAGTCCAAGTTATGACATCAAAGTGAGGTCCATTTTCTATCCATTTTAATGTATCATAAGTTGTATTGTTGGTTAAAATGGTTACTTTAAACCATTTTAAGAAAGTCTTGTTATGCTCATTCAACAACCATTTTTCATTCACTCTAGGATATTTTTCCTTCACAATGCTTTTATGAGTAGAAAGGTAAGGTTGAACCTCATCAATGTTATTCAATATATACAAATGTGCTTGAAGTATTTCCTCCCGTCCCAAGCTCTTTAGTTTTAAGCGTCGTATACCATTACCCACACATGTTCCTTCATGACGAGATCTAAGAATTCCTATGGGTTCTGCTTTTGACATATAGTCAGAACAAAACTCAATAGCTTATTCTGTCGTGTACCTTTCAACAATAGATGCTTCAGGACGGTGTAGATTCTTCACATATCCTTTTAAAATCTTCATATATCACTTGACTGAATACATCCTCCTCAAATAAACAGGACTACATAATTAATCTCCCTAACTAAATGAACCATGATTTCAAAAAAAAGGAGGAAAACATATCTCTAGTTGGCACAAGATAACAATAGCTTCATTTTCAAACTCATTTAATTCTTGAGGATCAACGACTTTGCTACAAATAGCGTTGAAAAATAAACACAACCTAGTTAGGACATCTCTTAATTTTTTAAGTAATATGACACGTAAGACCACTGGTAGTAGTTGTTGCATCAATATGTGGCAATCGTGAGACTTTAAGCCAACTAATTTCAAAGCTTTCATTGAGACAAGACTCTTGACATTTAAGGAGTAGTCATGTGGCACTTTTATTCCCCGTAAACATCCACACAGGCCTTTCCTCTTTTTTTTTTTTTGACAATGTATGACAAGTAGGAGGTAAATATGTCTGTTTACCTGCAGACTGTGGACCTAATTGTTGTCGTATACCCATCACAACCATATCTAGACGAGAATTTCATCCATCCTTTGTTTTATCCTGAATGTTGAGAAGTGTTCCAATTATACTATCACACACATGCATCACATCAAGACATTGTCTTACATCTAGACTAGACCAATAAGGAATATTAAAGAATACAAACTTATTCTTCCATATATTTTTCTCTATAGTCTATTTTTGGTTCATTCCAAAGATAACGTTGATATCCTAAACCTGTTGATAAACTTTCTCCCCAATTAAGGCTATATGGGAAATTTCATGCTCTTGGTGTCCATTAAATGCTTTTCTCAACTTACAGTATGGATTATTAGACTTGAGAAATTTCTGATGCCCAACGTAAATTATTTTCTTCCATGTTTCAATTTTTGGTAGCATGTGCCTTATGTAAATTTATGATGCCCAAAATAATTTATAACATGCTTTATGTCCCTTAACACTATAACCACACAAGTTTCCATATGCAAGAAAGTCATTGATGGTGCAAAATAGCATTGCACGCATCTTAAAATATTCACAAGAATACCCATCAAACACATCAACACCTTCCAAAATCATTCTCAAATATTTAATCAATGAATTTAGATAAATATCTCTGTCATTTCAAGGTTGTTTTGGACCTGAAATCATCATAGCTAACATAATGTATTTACGCTTCATGCAAATCCAATGAGGTAGGTTGTAGATAACTAGTGGAACGGGCATTGAACTATGGTTACTACTTAAGTTTCCATATGGATTCATTCTATCCGTAGCAATTCAAAGCCCAAGGTTCCTTGGCTTATTTCCGAACTCTAGGTACAAATCATTAATTTTCTTCAATTGCAAAGAATCAGCTAGATGACAGAGTTGTCCATCACGCTTCCTCTCAACGGCATGCCATCTTACATTCTTTGCATCATTTATTTTAGCAAAAAATTGTTTGAACCTTGGAACTATTGGAAGATACCATAACACCTTCATAGGAAGCCTCTTTGAGCTTTTGTCATAAACAATCATTAGGGCATGCATGTATTTTCCTATACTCCATGCCCATTGGACGCAATGTTTTTTTGCCTCATAGTTATGATTCAGCAATGTGTTACCTTATAGGAGCATTTCTTTCAACAATTCGAGTAATTTGGTGAAGCTTTTCTCTATCCATCCATTTCTCGTCTTCAAGTTGAACAGTCTCAACACCGTAGACAACCGTGTGAAGTTAGTGCATCTCGGATACAATGTCTCTTCTTTGTCACTGCACAAATTATCATATACATGTGCACGATTAAAGGACTCTTGTTCAACATCACGTATCATGTACTTTAGTTGCTCGCTCATATCTACATTAACTTCCTTTCTTTTGAGTTTTTTGACATGTTTAACGAATCACCATGCCATCTGGTATAATTCAGGTCAATCCCGGAATAAATAAGATGACTTCGTATTTCCTCAAATTGTAATGTATTTTCATTCAAGTAATGGTTTCACACACTTTGCAAGAGTCTTCGAGATATCTCTTCGAGTCCACAGGTTCCTCGTAAGCCCTAAATTAATAATCAAATCCAACTATTAACCATAAGCAATAAACAGGTTCCCAAATGTACCTTTATTTTCACAAGCATGCACACTGATCATTTGAAACCAAACCATAGTTATTAATGTGGCAAATTACAATTAGCAGTTACAAAGGAAATACAAAGAAAAAAATGTGTAGACAAAGTTCATCCAACCAGGTGAAAGGTAACAAACAATAATATCGAACAATCAAACCGATGAACACAAAGGAAAAATTACATAGACAAACTCATTCAACACAAATGCCTAATACTAACTAGTAGCAATAATTAGTATCATACAACTAAACCTAACAAGCATTCTTAATATCATTTCTATTATTGGTTTAACCCAATCTTACAACGGGTCACACCAAAAAAGATGAAAATAAACAAATCACAATCACTGAAAAAATTTACATAATGCAAAATAGACTCTCTGAAGAAATTAATCTGTGAATAGGTCAAAGTTTTGCATCAAAGTCAATTAGAGATTCAGAATCAACTTCCAATCCCTAAAATTTTAGTAGCAACAAACACTTGCTCGGAGGAAAACACTTCTCGATGGTAAAAGAAATTGACACTTCTTGACTGAAACGCTTCTCGACAAATGGAAGAGGAAGAAAAAGAAAACTCGTCGTCGACACGGAAGTAGAAGAACGTTGTGTCGGACCAACTCATCATCGGCGCTGAGGGCTGCAGAGTTCGCACGTGAGGGAAGAAATGAAAATAGAATTTAGGGAAAAACCGAATTTAGGGGAAATACAAATTTACATGTTGATTGTGAAGGAGGGAGTGAAAATATAATTTAGGGGAAAACAAAATTTACCTGTTAATTGTGAAGGAGATAATGAAAACAAAATATAGGAAGATTGAAAGCTGAAGTTTCTATGAGTTTGCGGTGAAGGATGAAGTTCATCCGATTTGCGTTGAAGGATGAAGGCTGAAGGTTGAAAAATGAAAACGTTGAAGGTTGAAGGATGATTGCGCTGAAGGGTGAAGACTGAAGGATGAAGCTCATACGATTTATGCTGAAGGATGAAGAATTGGTTCGCACGTGTTTTTCTAATTTTTTAGTTAATTTAGGGAATTTTTGTGTGTGTGTAAAATGCTTGTTATAACGGTTTAATATAACAGATTTAACAAAATTTGTGCTAATAACAAATTTGTCATTGTCTATTTATTACATTGTGTGTATAACAACCGATCTAAAATTGCAGATCTAACAAGATTAAATTGTACTAGTGACTATTTTATTGTCTTTCTCTAATTTAATGTATGTTCTTGTAATTCAAAGAGCTAATAATGAATGGAAGTTTGCAGCAACGCCATCATCTTAGATGGAGTATGTTGGTCAATAGATTCATCACTTATCTTTTGCTTACAGCTTCGCTTATTGTGACCATGCTGTCCACGTACTTGGCGAAATCTTCTAGACTCCTTTTGATTCTTCCATGTATATACTTCGCAAAGTTGCTGAGTTTTTGTCGGAGGAAAATTCTGAATCATCTTCAATAAATCAAATACCTTTGTTAGCATCTTTTGTCCAACGCTTTAAAATATACTTGTTGGGAATTTGGGCAAAATTTTTTACTCGAAAAATCACCAAGATATTCGTATATAATATTCCCAAAAATTAAAAAAGCTGACAATAGCAACCCTTCGTGTCTTCTCTTGGACGGAGATTTCAATTCGAATTTGGTAAGAAACACATGCTCAAAGATCGATTTGTATCTACAATCTACCTCGTGAATAATGGAAGCTAAGGATAATTTTCAAAATCTCTTCAGATATTAGTACCCTATTATCTCTTGACGAAGCAACCAACACAAAAATAATAGAACATTTTGCTCAAGTTTTGGTTGATTTGGCCATGATACAAGAGATGAAAGACCACATTCTTATTAAACGTGAAGGATATGCATTTTTTTAAATTGATTGTGAAAAAATGTTTTTGTTTTGTGAATTTTGTAAGCTTGTAGGACATTTCATAGATAAATGTTAAAAATATTCTAATGGCTAAGGAAAAGCTCACCCTATTGAAGATGCATCAATTGTAACAATTTTGGTAAAAAAAATATGTCCTTAAAAAATTGTTGCTCCAAAAAAGACTGAAACTGATGGTTCAAACTATTAACGTTGATTTAAGGTTCAGTTGGGAGTCTACAAAAACATCAACAAATAAAATGTTTAAACATAAATGTTTTTTTTTTTAATGTTATGCAACATAATGACTTGTGAATGCAAGGTGGTGTGCATCTTGATTGAAAACTAAAACCACTTTTTAGTACAATGTAAGTCTTAAGTGATGAAAACAATACTTTAATGCATAACTAGTGCAAGATTTTCAAATTATAAATGTGACAAACTCCAAACAATGAGCGCAAGGGACAATCAACAAAATGTAGTGTAAAACTTGCAAAATGATGTAGATGTAAATTGCATGAAGAAAATTGTAGGAAATGAACCAAGAAAAGTAAAATCAACTAAAATTAAAAGTAGAAAAATAAGTAAAGAAAAAGGAAAAGTGCAAGCAGTGTAAACAAAGAAAGGAAAAATTGCAAGAAAGGTAAACGACGACTTAAAATTTTGATAGAGAATCATCAATCGTTCTTTAGATGTGATTTTTGAAAACTATAAACAAATTAAATGGCTAGTGGTGTTGGCATCACCCACATTGCCAATCTACGCTGCTAGTGGCTAGTTGCGTCGTGGCCCATATCACCAATCTAATTAGATGTTTTACTCGACAATTACTAAAACTATATCGATTTGGTTGCTTTTGATGCATGTTTTATATGATGCTCCTTTTGTTGTCGATTTGAACTGTCTCGTCGGAGATGTACTTTGTCCAAAATTTCATTAAGTCTATAAGCCTTACTTTTTACTCTTGCGGTTCTTTGACTCATTGACTGACTTCTTTTACATAAGAATAAATTAATTTATCCACCAACACAGAAAAAGTTTAGGATAATAGTACTCTTGTTATTAACTCTCATTTTGTTGATAGAATTCTCAATGTTGAACTAGGAGGCAACATTGTTATTCCAGAATCTCCTTTCGTGTAGGAAAAAAATTGATAAGAATCGTGATGAAGTTTCTGATTTAGTTGATTTTAGGGAATTAGTAATCATTCTAGAGACACTATAGGAATCTAAGGTCCATGTGACACAAGGTCCTACAATTTAATTCGTGTGGTCTTTTGTTCTATCTTATCTAACTCAACTAACACATGTCGTAGACACTTCAGGAATCTTAGGTCCAAGAAACACATGGTCCTAAAAATGTAATTCATAAGGCATTTGATTCCAACTTATCTAACTCAACTGACACTTAGCATCTATGGGAGGGTCATCAATGTCCAAACAAGCGTATTGTTGCCTCTTGGAGTGATACAATGTCAGATGAAAACAATTCTCAAGAACATCAAATCTCTTATGATTTGGAAGTCAACTCAAATGTTATTGTTACCAAAGATAGTTTACATCCTAAAATTGCTTATCATTTGGAGATATTCAGAAAGTTTAAAAAAAAATAGTGATGCTAATGAAATACATCTTAGGAAAGATCCTGATGATGAAGAAAGGAAGCAACTTTAAAGAATTGTTCTACTACTATTGAAAAGTCTTTTATAGAGATGACTTCAAATGAAATGCAAGGAAGAATAATACTTAGAATGATGTTGTATTATATAATTTCCGCCCTAGGGTAAAAAACTTGTATGATTTGAGGAATCCTTTGGTACTTTTTTTCTTTTATTGAGTTAAGTTTATGTACCCTAGTTTTTGTTTTCTTTTTCTTTTTAATAAATTCTAACTTACAAAAATAAAAAAATTGATCAAATCAACCATATTTAATTCGATTTTATTAGATCAGGTTTTGTTTATAGAAATAATCTAAACGAACCAAATTACAATGATTTTAATCATAAAATAGGATAGTTTTTTCGCCTCAAAGTTGATTCAATCTGCACTGTGAATATCTCTGTTAATAATACTGCATCATCGTAGCATATGCCGCATTATTTAAAATATCTCATATCGTCATTTTTTAGTTAAAAAATCATAATCAAGACCAAAACTATCAATTTTAAAATAGGGGAACTGATTTCGTGAATCGGTAAAAATATGAAGACTAAAACTATAATTAAGCATTTATCAATCAAGTAACTATGTATATTTTTTTAAATATCTATACCTATATTATTAATATAATGGGAATATCAAATTTTTGTATAACTAATTTTTCATCCAATCTTACCTTTCATTTAAATGATTTTATATAAAAAAAATTCATTTTTTATCCAATTAAATTGTTTTTAAATAACCACATAAATTTTATATAATTTAATTTATATACATTGACAATGTAAAGGTTTCGTGAAAAAAATAGAGAGATTAAAACTACGATAAAACATTTACAATTTTATCTTTCTATACTCAATCAAGTAACTATATTTTTTATAAAATATCTATATCTATATTATTAATATGTATATAAAGGGAATATCAAATTTTTCTATAGCTATTTTTCCTTCTTAGATTATTTTATATAATTTTATTTTTTATTTTTTATTCAATTAAATAATTTTTAAATAACCACATAAATATATATAGAATTTAATTTATATACATCGATAGTATAAATGTTTTTTATATCGTTAGTCAATCTCAACCATAGACTCATTAAAAATCTTTAATTTTTATAATAAATACATCAAAAGTCATAATGATGAATGATTGTAATGTGTTAGTGTAAATTTTTTACACTATCATTACATAATAATTAAAGTCATTTTTATAAGATCCCATATTTTTATTAGAAAAGGGTCGTTATTTATTAAATTATGAATGTTTTTAAATCATACCATTTTAGCGCAACAGTTTTTTCCTTTAGAAAACTTAAACAAATATTTATCGCGAGAGAGATGGGTACAAAGAATAGAAACCAACCATTCATGACACGTCATCATGAAAATAATGAAAAACCAATCCATGGTATCGGTTCTGCCTCATCATCAATCATCATCATCCACTCATTGCTTTGGAGACTCTTTTTGTTCATCTAAGCTGAGTGATAAGAGAAAACGAAACTAAAGAAACGTATGATGATGATGACAATGAAGGCCTCAGCATCAATTTGTAGTAGTAGTTTTATCTTCTACTCAGCTTCTTCTCACACAACACAAAAATCTCTCAACTCACCTTTTCATGTCAAATCCATGGCTACTCCCAAACCCCTTCCTTCTGTCTCTAGAACCGTAGGTTCTAAAAAGGTCAGTGCAACACAAATCTTAATGTTTTTATTTTTTATTTTTTTTATTTATAATTTATATAAGTGCTTAGATATACAAATATAGTTTGTTATGCTAAGTAGAACTTGATAAATTTAAACCCAAATTTAAACTTTTTAATAATATTATAAATAGTTTCAAATTAGTTATACTTCTTAAAATTGTGATTCACAGTAATTTGTATATGGCCGGTGACTGGGAATAACCCAACCAAACTTATGAATTAAATATGTTAGGCCTACCAATTAAAAAAAACTAGAAGTTTAGTCCTTCAAAATGCAATTTAGACCTACCAATTAAAAAAATCATTGCCATTTATCAATTGAAATGCATTTTAGCTAAAACAGATTTATGTCTTATAAACAAATTAAATTTACACTTTTAAATTAAAACTCAGTTTGACCTAGAGATTTTCACCTTAATAACATCAATAATTTTGCTCGAAGGCGTGTCTCAATATCCGACACGTGTTGGTGACTGACATCGTGACAATACCGACACATTGATTATATTCAATTAATTAATTTATTTCAAATTATTATCGATATCAACGAATATGTATCAATATCGTGTTTGTGCCGTTGATAGTTTTTGAAAGTTATCATAGCAAGTTTGGACCTGAATTTTTGTTGATAATTCTTAACTAGTTAAAAAAACCATGTAAAAATGTTTTTTTATTTCTTAAAGTTACTAAGCCACAAGCACAATGCAGAGTTCAACTGTATTCCCACTTGGTGAACAACCTAGGAGTGCTACAACATCCACACCACCCATTAAACTCCTCACAAGAATGGAGCAACTCAAACTATTAACAAAAGCAGAGAAAGCAGGGTTGTTATCAGCAGCAGAGAAATTTGGATTATCTCTTTCAACAATAGAGAAACTTGGACTCCTCTCAAAAGCAGAAGAACTTGGTGTGTTGTCTGCTGCTACTGATCCAACAACACCAGGGTCACTTTTCACACTCAGCTTTGTTTTACTTCTTTTAGGACCTTTGTTTGTTTACCTTGTTCCTGAAGACAACTTTGGAGAAGTTGGATTGCAGGTTGTGGTTGCTTTGTTCAGTGTTGTTGGTGGTTCTGCTGGTTTTGCTGCATCAAGTTTTGTATCCAACTTGCAGAAAATAAAATAAATTTGATGTTATCTTTTTCTTTTTGAACCATCTTGGTCCAAGGGAAATGACTCTGGTAATACGTAGTTTGATTGAGAGATAAGTAAAATCTGACAAATAATTGTGATAGTAAAGATTTGATTTTCTTTGATTTCTCTCTTTCGATTTCTTATATATATATATATTAGTTATTTGTTATCTTATTGTATTATGATATGAAGGGAGAATAAATAATGAATGATTTCATTAAGTGATTTGTGGGTTGATGTTTATTTTACCTCTTTTGGTAATTCATAGTTTAGTCCAAAAATAAATAAAGTATAAAATATGATTGTTTTAATAAGGTTCAAAAGTCCAATTCATTGAACCATTGCTTCATGACTTTGATGATATTTGATTTCACTCATTTCATTTCTTATATTAGTTATTTGTTATCTTATTGTTTTATGATATGAAAAGCTAAGAAATGTTGTATGAATTAAATGATTAATTTGTGAATGATTCCAAAGTCTTTATATAGTGAAGAAGAACAAAAATAAAAATAAAAATAAAATACAAGTAACTAATTAACAGATTCTGTTATTAGACTTGGCATTTTTGTGTCCAAGGTGCTTACTCTATAGGAATTTATTTTCCACTTGTGTGGTGTTTTTATTAATCCTTGGTGTGTGAATTCATTTATGCCAAAACCACAACTTAATTTCCTTTCCCTTCTTAAAAGTTATAGCCTATATAGGCTTTTATAGCAGTTCTTTTTATCTTCAACAGCAATAATAGGGGAAGCCTGAAAACAATTTTAACAACATTTATTAAGACACTAGGTAGTTCATGAAATGCAGTTGTGTATAACTCCTGAAAATAATATAAATCACAACTCACAAGTAATTGTTATATTCTGGGGTATGCAAGTCTTTTTCTTTTTCATTCGATAGGAACTGTCAACAAAATACATTTTGATGAAGGTAAAATCAAGGGGAAAGAAAGGAAAACACAGCGAATAATGAACGGAAGTATCAATACTTTTTAAAAAGAACTTTTGAGATTGTTTTTGGGATTAAGAATTAGCTCAAGAATTAGTTATATGCTCCTCAACTACGATTCCTTTATTTATAAACGATTACATTGAGGAAGGAACTTTGTCCTTCGACTATGGATTTTTTTAACTACTCTAAAGAGTGTTAAATATGGTGTGTTCGGGTTTAAGCTACTGAACTAAAGAGTGCATAATGTAAATAAACTGATAAAAATGATAGATATATGTAAAAGCTTGTTTGATTGGTTAAGTGTCTCTAAAAATATTACAAGTACTATTTATAAGCAAAACTAATGGTCATAAGTTGTGGCCTATAGAAATGTAGCCTTACTCGGGAAAAACGATAAATGGGGTTAAATTGTATTTGTCTAAGTTGGATTCTTTATAATTATTTATTCAAGAACTAGTTCGGGTTTAGTGATTTTGACAAAAAGTAAAGTGACACAAGCAGATTTATCTTGGTTCACCACCAACTTGGTAGCTACATCATGTTCCTTCACTTAGAGAATTTAACCACTAATTCAAATCCTTGAATTACATGTACATGACCCTACAAGCCAGTATTCTCAAAACAACCTGACACCTACATACTTTTTGAGGCAAACAAACACATTTACCATACAAGTCATATCTTGTCCACACAACTTGAAAACCACAAATTGTTGATGAAAACTACACCTTGACCCTACAAGTCAAGTTTTCTCAACACAACATGAAAACCACAAATTGCTTGAGGAACACTAAAGCCATTATCGGGATGAGTTACACAAGTTTGGAACATATTGTGTTTTGTTTCAACTAAGAAGATTGTTACAATTGATTTCTCACACTAAAACATTTAGAAAGTAATTCTTTGAGCAAGTGCTTCTTTAGAATTTAAACCTTTGAACTTTTATTACATAGGAAATTTGAGCTCTCAAAAGTTTTTATGAATTGTATGGATTTCTGAGTTTATGAGTTCATGTTTTCTTCTTCAGTCTTGAGTATCTATTTATAGAATAGATTAGACTTTCACTTTTTTCCTGTTAAAATCTGGATCATATCTTTCTTGTGAAATTTTTTTGAATATATCTTCTTGTGAACAAATTATGAGTGTATCTTCTTGTGAATAATTTTGAGTGTTTCTTCTTGTAAATAATTATGAGTGTATCTCTTTGCGAATAATTCTGAGTGTGTATCTTCTTGTTAAAAAAATCTGAGCATATTTTTTTGTGAGCAAATTATGAGCATATCTTCTTGTGAACAAATTTTGAGCATATCTTCTTGTGAACAATATTTTGACCATATCTTCTTGTGAACAATATTTTGACCATATCTTCCTATAAACAATATTTTGGTCATATATTCTTGTGAACAATATTTTGACCATATCTTCTTGGGAACAATATTTTGACCATATCTTCTTTTCGCATTGGTCAAAGATTTCTTTCAATTATAATTTTGAATTGTATCTAATTTTAGATTGTGATAAAAAACTTATTCACGTCAATCTTCCTTCATACTTTTTATTGATTGGTGTGGGAATAGATTTGGGCTTGTTCTTGAATATTTCAAAATTTTGATTTGGCTAATTCTTATATATAGAGTGAATTATTTCAATTAGAGTCATTGATTTTCCATCGGAACCATTGATTTTCTTGTTGGAGTGAAATATTGTGTTTCTTGAATAATAAAAGTCAGAGGCAGAATTGTGTGACTTAGAATTAGTGGCTTTGGTCAAATCACATTGTTTAATCATCAGAGTCATTACAACATTAGAGGCAACATTTTGAGCGTGTTGCAACTTTTGTATAGCAGAATATGAGTTTAGAAAGCATGGCTTGAACAATCTCTTCAAAGTTAATGATAACTTGATGCAAAATCTTCAAAGGCAGACAAACACATATGCTTTTGTGTTCCTTTGATCTCATCCTTTGGTGATCTAGTACCTTTCTCAAGTACTTTATCTGGTAGCTTCTTCTGGCACCTACCTCTGGTACCTTCCTCTAATTTTATTGTTGTAAGACCCATAATTTTAAAGTACCATTTATGCATTTTTGGTGTATTTTGGATTTTGGCTCGGAGGCTTTTAAGCCAAAGTTAATAATATTTTAGAGTTTTATAATCAAAAAGATATTTTGATGCCAATTAAAATTTCTCGTCGATAAATAAATTGAATTTATCTGCGATGAATCCCTTACTGATAATTTAATACGTTTCGGGTGAAACGGTAATTTAACAAATATCTGGATATTTGGAGATAATAATTGTTAAGTTATATTTATTATCTATATATGTTTGTTTGGAGGGAAAAATAAAGGAAAACTAGAAGGAAAGAAAAGGAAAAGAAAATAGTATAAAAGGGAAAGAAGGAAAAAGGAAGAAAGGAAAAACAAAGGAAAGAAAAAGAAAGGAAAGAAAATCAAAAATTCCATCTCCTTCCTCTGAACCGTGACCCGCGGCCAATTTCCCTCCTTTCTTCCTTTTTCATTTTCGTCGATTTCCTTTCTTCAAAACTAGTAACCAAAGGTTGGATGAGAGTTAAATCAAGGTTTTCGCAACTCCACTCTTCCTCTTTGATTCGAAAACGAAGAAAGACGGTTTTTGAGATCCAAACACAAACCCCTCCGTTTCTTCTAGATCCAAGCTTCATTTCTCGAAGAGATAGAAGGGAAAGTTGCTCACCACCACGCTACGGTGCTAGTGCGCTAATTTGGAAGCGGCGTTGCGAGCGGTCTTTGATTCGAAAACGAAGAAAAACGGTTTTTGAGATCCAAACACAAACCCCTCCGTTTCTTCTAGATCCAAGCTTCATTTCTCGAAGAGATAGAAGGGAAAGTTGCTCACCACCACGCTACGGTGCTAGTGCGCTAATTTGGAAGCGGCGTTGCGAGGGGAGATTTTACCGGAATTACTCGCAGTACCGGAAACACACGATAAAGCTAACGTTGAAGTAAGGGCTCCTTCCAAACTTCTAGTTAGCATTAGGGACTTATCTGTGGTTGTGTGGGAAGGAATTTGTTAGGGTTTAATGTATCGATTTGGGGAAAAACGAAACTAGTGCGTTATGGGTAAAACCTTAGAGTTAGGTTTTGTTTATAATGATGAATGTTTCGTGGTAAATGAATTTGAAGTCATCGTGTACGATTATGAGTAAATGAAATTTGATGTATCTGGGTGTTATGTTGGCTTTGATTTGTGTTCGTTGTATTTGGCGTGTCCATACTTGATGTTTGTTAATTGGTGTGGTTGTTGTGAATTATGGTTTGAATGTGAGAGTATGTTTGAGTTTGTTTCCGTGGAATTTGAAAACCATTAGAGTTAAACGAGTATTAAAAATGGGGAATCTTTTAATACCTCGGTTTACTTAATGTGCTTTTGAGGAAAAGGTTTATGTTAACTGGGCGTTGAGGATGGGGAATCCCTTAATGTCTCGGTTACTTAACTATCGTTTTGAAAATCGTTTCGGTAAATGAGTATTAAGAATGGGGAATCTCTTAATATGACTGTTTGCTTAACGTTTTGTTTTGAAAATCATTAAGATAAATCGGTATTAAGAACGGGGAATCTCTTAATGACTTATTTATTTAATGTTGTTTGAAAGTCGTTTAAGTTAAATGGGTATTAAAAATGGGGAATCTTGTAATATCTGCATTTGCTTAGCGATTGTTGTGGATGGAGTCTGTGTATGCTCATGCATTTCATTTGGTAAATTGTGTCGACCCGTGATAGGTGACACCATGGTAACTGTACTGACCCGTGATAGGTGGTACGTTTACGATTTACTTTTTGGTAAATCGTGTTGACCCGTGATAGGTGACACCTTGGTAAACTGTACGGACCCGTGATAGGTTGTACGTTTGCGATTTACATTTTAGTAAATCGTGTTGACCCGTGATAGGTGACACCTTGGTAAACTGTACTGACCCGTGATAGGTGGTACATTTACGATTTACATTTTTGGCGAATTGTGCTGACCCGTGATAGGTGGCACCTAGGTAAACAGTACTGGTCTGTGATAGGCGGTACGTTTACGATTCCCGCTTTTTCTTTTAGTAAATCGTGTTGACCCGTGATAGGTGACACCTCGGTAAACTGTACTGACCCGTGATAGGTGGTACGTTTATGATTTACGCATTTTAGTAAATCGTGCTGACCCGTGATAGGTGGCACCTCGGTAATTGGTACTTTGGCCTGCGATAGGCGGTACAATTATGATTTACGGCCCTTCGAGGAGGGTTTTGGTTTGGAATTCCGAGTCCATGCATTTTGGCATATACGCATTGCATTAGGGTGCCTGGCACGCGAGTCATGTTTGATTTGAGTTTATGATTGAGTGATTCGAATTTTGATTTATCGTGATAACTGAGATGAAGGTGTTAAGTGTTATGTGTTGTTTATTGTGCGTAAGTATGATGGTTATCGAACCTTTGTGTGTCGTAGTAATCGCGTAGAAATTGCTAAGTGTTAAGTCGTGAACTTGATTAGGAATGACTTGAGTAAATGCATGAATTTTTGGAAAAACGATCAAGGAAATCGATTTCCCAATCGATTGGATGGAAGTCAAGGGC
>NC_021164.2:35912954-35940275 GCF_000331145.2 Cicer arietinum
TGTGTTTTATTCTAATTCCTTTTGAAAAAAAATACACCCTCGCTTTGGAAAACGGGGTGTTACATTGTGGTATCAGAGCTTTGGTTTGGTTTTCTTTGGGGGCTGTGGAACCTTGGTTCTAGATTGTAGGTTACGAGTTGTTGTCTGATCATGTGTCGGTTTAGGTGGTTTGAGTTGTCAAGTTCATAATAATTATTATGTGCGGTTGTGGTCGGAAGTTATTCTTAGAATTATTGAAGTAGTGTTAAGACTTTACTTGATGATGGTTTTATAGGGAAACCATGCTGCCAAGGAGGAATGACGTTCCGAGAGCCAATGTCAATAAGAATGACCGAATGGCGGAGGCTATGAATAACCTGGCTGCTTCTGTTGCTGCACAGACTGCTGCCAAGACTCAACGTGATCTCGAAAAGAGGGGAAGAGAGATCCGTGCTGCGGAGTCAAGAGGATTAAAAGACTTTCGTCGTTACAATCCTCCCAAGTTTGAGGGGACTGAGAATTCAGAGAAAGCAAATCAATGGATCCAAGAAGTGGAGAAGATCTTCGAAATGATTAACTGTCAGGCGGGAGTGAGGGTCAACTATGCCACTTATATGCTACTAGGAGATGCTGAGTACTGGTGGAGGAGTACAAGGTTGTTGATGAGATCAGCTCACGAGGAGGTGAACTGGGAATCTTTCAAAGGGAAGTTTTTCGACAAATACTTCCCGATGAGTACCAGGACTAGACTGGGTGATGATTTCCTGAAACTACATCAGGGGAACATGACCGTGGGCGAATATGCTGCTAAGTTTGAATCACTATCAAGGCATTTCAGATTTTTCCGTGAAGAGGTTGACGAGCCATTCTTGTGTCATCGTTTCCAAGACGGACTAAAGTATGAGATTCAAGAGTTTGTCTTACCCTTGGGAATTCAACGTTTCCAGGTTCTTGTGGAAAAATGTAGAGAAGTTGAGGAGATGAAGAATAAGAGAGCTAGCCGAGGAGGGAATTTTAACTCAGGAGGACCTAGTCGGGCGAAGTATCAGAACAAGGGAAAACAGGTTGCTAAATTTTATAATCGACCACATGATAACAATGGGGGACGGGATAACCCAGGGAACCAAGACCTTGAGAAGCAAGTGGGACAAGGCATACGATGTTTCCGATGTGGAGAAGAAGGACATTATGCTTATGCTTGTACCTTTGACAGTACTACTTGCTACAATTGCCATAAACCAGGGCACTTTGCAAGGAATTGCGAGGCTCCGAAGGTGGAACCAATGGTGGATGTAGCTAGGATTACTCTTCCTACTGCTAGAGGACAGGTGTATTGCGTCGGCGCTGATTTATCTAGCGATCTGATTCAATATGACTGTGCGATTACAGGTAACCTCTTAACTACACTTTCTGATTCGGGGGCAACCCATTCCTTCATTGCTATGGATTATGTAAATTGTTTGAAGTTGTCCGTGTCTACTTTACTGCTAAGACTTTGACAGTAAATTATGCATGTTTACTTGTCAAATAACCATTCAGAATAGGGACTTCTCGATTAATTTGAGTGTTTACCTCTACAGTAACCCAAGATCATTCTTGATAGGAATGGGAAGCCCTATCATTGGTTAATGATACATTGTACTCAATGTGTCGGCGTCATACTTAGTGTTTAAGTTTGGTACTAGGTAGATGTTCCGTACAAGGTGGAACATCAGCGACCTGCTGGGGTGTTGCAACCTTTAGAGATTACACGGAGTACCATCAAGCATTTTGTCAGACCGTGATCCGAAGTTCACATCGCATTTTTGGGGAGCATTGCACGAAGCGTTGGGAACGAAGCTACGATTGAGTTCAGCTTACCATCCACAAACGGACGGACAGACTGAAAGGACGAATCAGTCCTTGGAAGATCTGTTGAGAGCATGTGTTTTAGATGATAGAGGAAGTTGGGATGATGTACTTCCGTTGATTGAGTTCACTTACAACAATAGTTTCCACGCGAGCATTGGAATGGCACCATATGAGGCTTTATATGGGCGCAAGTGTCAAACGCCCTTGTGTTGGTATAAAGACGGTGAGAATATGATTGTCGGACCAGAGATGGTGCAACAGACCACAGCTAAAGTAAGGAAGATCAAGGAGAAAATGAAGACTTCACAAGATCGCCAGAAGAGTTACGCGGACAAGCGTCGCAGACTTTTGGAATTCGAACAGGGTGACCATGTATTTCTGAGAGTCACACCTACTACTGGAGTAGGTAGAGCCTTGAAATCGAAGAAGTTGACTCCGAAATTCATTGGACCATATCAGATTTCTGCACGAATTGGGCCGGTTGCTTATCGGATTGCATTACCTCCGATACTGTCCAATATCCATGACGTGTTTCATGTGTCGCAGTTGAGGAAATATCTCGCAGATCCATCTCACGTGATCGAACCAGACACGATCCAGCTAAAGGATAACCTGTCGTTCGAAGTACCACCCGTGAGAATTGATGACAGGAAGATTAAGCGGTTGAGGACCAAGGATGTTTCGTTGGTCAAGGTGATCTGGAACCCAATTACTGGAGATGCGACTTGGGAACTGGAGAGCAAGATGAGGGAACAACACCCAGAGTTATTTATCGATGCATAGTTTCGAGGACGAAACTAATTTTAGGGGGGGAGTAATGTAAGACCCATAATTTTAAAGTACCCTTTTATGTATTTTTGGTATATTTTGGATTTTGGCTCGGAGGCTTTTAAGCCAAAGTTAATAATATTTTGGAGTTTTATAATCAAAAAGATATTTCGATGCCAATTAGAATTTCTCGTCGATAAATAAATTGAATTTAACTGCGGAAAATCCTTTACGGAGAATTTAAGGCGTTTCGGGTGAAACGGTAATTTAATAAATATCTAGATTTTGAGATATTTGTTAAGTTATATTTATTATATTTATATATGTTTGTTTGGAGGGAAAAAGAAAGGAAAACTAGAAGGAAGGAAAAGGAAAAGAAAATAGTATATAAAGGAAGGAAGGAAAAAGGAAGAAAGGAAAAACAAAGGAAAGAAATTGAAAGGAGAGAAAATAGAATTTTCCATCTCCTTCCTCAGTCACGCAAGAAAAAACCAAATTTCCATCCTCCTCCATTTTTCGTTTTCGTTGCTTCCTTTCCTTCAAAACTAGTGACCCAAGGTTGGGTGAGGGTTAGATCAAGGTTTTCGTAACTCCACTCTTCCTCTTTGATTCGAAAACGAAGAAATACGGTTTTTGAGATCCAAACACAAACCCCTCCGTTTCTCCTAGATCCAAACCTCTTTTCTCGAAGAGATAGAAGGGAAAGTTGCTCACCTCCGTGCTACGGTGCTAGTGCACTAATTTGGAAGCGGCGTTGCGAGCGGAGATTTTACCGGAATTTCTCGCGGAACCGGAAACACTCGATAAAGCTGACTTTGAGGTAAGGGCTCCTTCCAAACTTCTAGCTTGCATTAGGGACTTATCTGTAGTTGTGTGGGAAGGAATTTGTTAGGGTTAAATGTATCGATTTGGGGAAAAACGAAACTAGTGCGTTATGGGTAAAAACCTTAGAGTTAGGTTTTGTTTATAGTGATGAATGTTTCGTGGTAAATGAATTTGAATGTCATTGTGTATGATTATGGGTAAATGAAACTTGATGTTTGTTAATTGGTGTGGTTGTTGTGAATTATGGTTTGAATGTGAAAGTATGTTTGAATTTGTTTCTGTGGAATTTGAAAACCATTAGAGTTAAACGAGTATTAAAAATGGGGAATCTTTTAATACCTCGGTTTACTTAATGTGTATTTGAGGAAAATGTTTAAGTTAACTGGGCGTTGAGAATGGGGAATCTCTTAATGTCTCGGTTACTTAACTATCGTTTTTGAAAATCGTTTCGGTAAATGAGTATTAAGAATGGGGAATCTCTTAATATGACTGTTTGCTTAACGTTTTGTTTTGAAAATCATTAAGTTAAATCGGTATTAAGAACGGGGAATCTCTTAATGACTTATTTAATTAATGTTGTTTGAAAGTCGTTTCGGTAAATGAGTATTAAGAATGGGGAATCTCTTAATATGACTGTTTGCTTAACGTTTTGTTTTGAAAATCATTAAGTTAAATCGGTATTAAGAACGGGGAATCTCTTAATGACTTATTTAATTAATGTTGTTTGAAAGTCGTTTAAGTTAAATGGGTATTAAAAATGGGGAATCTTTTAATATCTGCATTTGCTTAACGATTGTTGTGAATGGAGTCTGTGTATGCTCATGCATTTCATTTGGTAAATTGTGTCGACCCGTGATAGGTGACACCTTGGTAAACTGTACTGACCCGTGATAGGTTGTACGTTTACGATTTACTATTTAGTAATTCGTGTTGACCCGTGATAGGTGACACCTCGGTAAACTGTACTGACCCGTGATAGGTTGTACGTTTACGATTTACTATTTAGTAATTCGTGTTGACCCGTGATAGGTGACACCTTGGTAAACTGTATTGACCCGTGATAGGTTGTACGTTTACGATTTACTATTTAGTAATTCGTGTTGACCCGTGATAGGTGACACCTCGGTAAACTGTACTGACCCGTGATAGGTTGTACGTTTACGATTTACTATTTAGTAATTCGTGTTGACCCGTGATAGGTGACACCTCGGTAAACTGTACTGACCCGTGATAGGTTGTACGTTTACGATTTACTATTTAGTAATTCGTGTTGACCCGTGATAGGTGACACCTCGGTAAACTGTACTGACCCGTGATAGGTGGTACATTTACGATTTCCGCTTTTTCTTTTAGTAAATCGTGTTGACCCGTGATAGGTGACACCTTGGTAAACTGTACTGACCCGTGATAGGTTGTACGTTTACGATTTACTATTTAGTAATTCGTGTTGACCCGTGATAGGTGACACCATGGTAACTGTACTGACCCGTGATAGGTGGTACGTTTACGATTTACTTTTTGGTAAATCGTGTTGACCCGTGATAGGTGACACCATGGTAACTGTACTGACCCGTGATAGGTGGTACGTTTACGATTTACTTTTTGGTAAATCGTGTTGACCCGTGATAGGTGACACCATGGTAACTGTACTGACCCGTGATAGGTGGTACGTTTACGATTTACGTTTTTGGTGAATTGTGCTGACCCGTGATAGGTGGCACCTAGGTAAACAGTACTGGTCTGTGATAGGCGGTACGTTTACGATTCTCGCTTTTTCTTTTAGTAAATCGTGTTGACCCGTGATAGGTGACACCTCGGTAAACTGTACTGACCCGTGATAGGTGGTACGTTTATGATTTATGCATTTTAGTAAATCGTGCTGACCCGTGATAGGTGGCACCTCGGTAATTGGTACTTTGGCCTGCGATAGGCGGTACAATTATGATTTACGGCCCTTCGAGGAGGGTTTTGGTTTGGAATTCCGAGTCCATGCATTTTGGCATATACGCATTGCATTAGGGTGCTTGGCACGCGAGTCGTATTTGATTTGAGTGTATGATTGAGTGATTTGAATTTTGATTTATCGTGGTAATTGCGTTGAAAATGCTAAGTGTTATGTGTTGAATTATTGTGTGTAAGTATGATGGTTATCGAGATCCCAATTGCCGTGGTAATCGCGTAGGAATTGTTAAGTGTTAGGTTGTGAACTTGATTAGGAATGACTTGGGTTAATTCATGAATTTTTGTAAAAATGATCAGGGAAATCGATTTCCCAATCGATTGGATGGAAGTCAGGGACTTGGCCAAATGGACAAAATCGATTAGCCAATCGATTTTGTAATCAGTTTTCGAAAATCATTTACGAAATCGATTGCCCAATCGATTGGGCCTAAGTCAGGGACTCATCCATATTCGACCAAATCGATTTGGAAATCGATTTGTTTAAATCCTGGGGGCTCAGTACTCACTCAATCGATTGCCAAATCGATTGATTCAGCCCAGGACTCTGTTTTCATTAAAAACCTTTACCCCAATCGATTTCCCAGTCGATTGGCTCAATGAAAATCCTTAGTTTGAGTTAGATGATTGATTACTCATTAACTTATCCATGTCTTGACTTGTATGTGTTAATTAGGAGATTGAGAATCTCATTTTACTTTCATTTTAATTGGCAAAGTATTGTATGAACTTTTCGCATATTGGAAACCCTATTAAGGTGCATGCTTAGTTGAAAAGTTATTTGGGCATTTAAAAACTTAATTGCTATGTGTTAACTGTTATTTTCTGGTTGGTGACCCTTTACAATTATTGTGGAAATCTGGGCTTTGCCCTCAGATGAGAGTCAGGACGGTCCTACCGGTTCGTACCCTACGGACGGGAATGGAGATGGGAACGCGTGATTGCAGTTACATTAGGAGGATCTCACGGGGCGCGTGGAGATATTCAGGGTGTATAGCTTTTTGGTAGGATGATCAGATTAGGATGATGTATAGGAACTAGGTGTCCTTCTTTTTGGATTGGAGTATATTTAGTTTGGAAAACTGTATCTATACTAATATTGTCAGTTTGACTTCTTATTCGAATGGGTTCCATGTACCATTTGATGTTGTGTAAATGTTTTGGATTTATAATTGGAGAAACTTTTCCGTTGCTTGTAAATTATAATGACTCAATTATTTATCCAAAGGCATTTCCTGATTTAATTCCTTGTTCGTTTTTAATTACTTTTGAAAAAAAAAAAAAATATACCCTCGCTTTGAAAAACTGGGTGTTACAATTGTTCTAATTGTTGCACACTTAATGAAGCCATGAGTCCAAAAAAATGGTTCTTATAAAATACCATCGTTAACATCAAAATCAAAAGAGGAAAATCAACTTGGTTCCATCAATCTTCCCATTTTTGATTATGACAAAACTGTAATATTTGATAAAAATTTATTTGCTTTTATTTCTTGACTTCCCTTGACTTTTAAGGCTCTCCCTAAGTCTTAGCGGTTTTAAATTTTTTTTCTCCCCACATGCATACAATTTCTCTCCCCATATAAACATATAAAAAAAGAAAGTGTTCTCAAATATCTTTCTCCCCCTTTTGTCATCAGAAAAAAAAAACTTGAATTTTTTTAAATATTTTTTAAAGAGAATAGATAAAATATAAAATGCACACTGATATGAATCTAAACTAATCTAGACATAGCACAATATTAATGAAATATAAAGGTAAGGTTCAGATTTGTCTTAATGAATTCAAATTTGTCTTTAGCTAGTGATATCAAGGAGTTCTTAGTTTGTTTTCCCTTTTTACAAGCTTCACACATAATTTTCTGTTTTGTTGCTAACTTAGGTAGACCTCTAACAAGTTGAAGTTTATTCAATTTTGAGATTAATCTTAGGTTTGCATGACCTAACCTTTTGAACAAAGTCCTAGAATGCAGGATTGGGTTCTTTGTAAGGCAAATAGCAGAACTATTACCACATACTATGAGAATGTTACTTCAAGGATTTTGTAATCTTCCAATTATGGTTTCATCCATAGCAATCGGGAGTTGCATCTAGCTGCTGAAATATACTCAACCTCTATTGTTGACACTACAATTGTGTTTTGTCTCTTACTTAACTAGGAGATTAAGTTTTCACCAAGAAATGTGCAATTTTGACTGGTGCTTTTTCTTTCAAGTTTGTCTCCAACATAGTCAGCATCACACTAGCCACTTAATTTGTACTTAGTATACTTCTTATAGAACAAGAAAATGTTAGAAGTACCTTTCAAGTATCTAAGGATCCTCTTAACATGAGTTAAGTGAGATTCCGTTGGATTAACCTGAAATCTTGCACACACACATTACATAAAATAGTAGGTCTAAAAGCAGTAAGGTACATAAGTGATCCAATCACTCCTCTATATGTTTTTAGGTCAACCTTAGGCTCTTATTCATTTTTGTTTACTTAGTTGATGCATATGTATGCTCTTCTAACTTTGTTGAATTTGTATCCCTAAGAAGAACTTCAGTTCTCCCATCACCCTCATTTGAAATTCTAGATGCATCAACTTAGCAAATTCTTGACAAAGAATGCCATTATTAGATCCAAAGATAAGGTCATCAACATAACTTTGAATAATAAGAATGTCATCTTCTATTGATTTTCTAAACAGGGTGATGTCTACTTGTCCTCTTCCAAAATTGTTTTTAAACAAAAAATTACTTAATCTATCATTACCATGCTTAACTTGGACTTCAAAATCTAAGAGTTGCTTAACATAGGCTTCTTTATTTATATACCCATTTAGGAAGACATTTTTAACATCCATATAAAATAATGTAATGTTATTATATGCAACAAAGTAGAGTAGGATATGAATTGCCTCTAACTTGGCTACTAGAGCAAATGTCTCAATATAATCAATATATTCCTTTTGATTATAACCGTGTACAACCAATCTGGCCTTGTTTCTGATAACTTCTCCCTTTTCATTTAACTTGTTTATGAAAATCCATTTGATTCTGATAATGTTTTTCTTTGGTTAGGGTACTAGATCCCAAACATCATTCTTTTTAAATTAATTCAACTATTTTTGCATTGCAAGGATCCATCCATCATCTACTAGTGCGTCATCAATAGAGGTAGGTTCAATTGATGATAGTAGACCAAAAAAAGGTTGTGTCCATCAATGATGATCTAGTTTTCAAAGGATCGTTGTAATTTCCAATAATCAGAGTTTCAAGATTGGATGACTTTTCCTTCCATCCATTTTTGACTTCTGAGTTGTTTTGACTGCTTCTAACTTAGTCAGATTCATCTTCTGATGTTTTGTCATCTTCCTCTGATTTATTTGCATCCTCTGATTGTTTGGGTTCTTCTGGTTTGTCTATATCTACTTCCTCTAGTTCCAGTAAACCTACAATATCCTCACCTTTCTATGACTTTTTATGGTCAAACTATTTTTCATCAAACTCAACATTTATTGACTCCTCCACAATGAGTTTCCTTATAGAACACTCTATAAGCTTTGCATTTTTTAGAGTATCCAAGGAAGGTACACTTTTGTGAGCGGGGATCAAACTTGCCAAGGTTGTCTTTAGTGTTTAATATATAACAAATACAACCAAATTTCTTAAAGTAAGAGATATTAGGCTTTTTACCCTTCCTTCCATAATTCAAACGGAGTTTTATTCTATATTGGCCTAATTAAAATTCCATTCTGAATATAGCATGTAGTGTTAATTGCCTCTACCCATAAATGTTTTGTAAAATCCATCTCATTTAACATGGTTCTAACAATTTCTTGAAGGGATCTATTCTTTCTTTCTACAACTCCCTTTTTTTATGGTGTTTTAGGAGAGGAGAAGTTGAATGAGATTTCACTCTCATCAAAAGTTTGTTTTCACAACAAGACCCCTTGAGCTTTTACACATAGATTTGTTTTGTCCAGTTAAAATTGCCTCTATAAATGGTAAAAAATATGGACTTGTTATTGTTGATGATTACACTAGATAGACACGAGTAAAGTTTTTAAGACACAAGGATGAGTCACATAAGGTATTCATTACCTTCTATAAGAAAGTGCAAAATGAAAATTCCTTTCAATCATAGCAATTCATAGTGATCATGATGGTGAGTTTGAAAACTCATTTTTTGACAACTTCTGTGAAGAGAATGAAATCCTACATAATTTTTCTTCTCTTAGAACACCTTTACAGAATGGTGTTGTAGACGGGGAAAATAGATTTCTTAATAATATGGCACATACCATGATTAATGAAATCAATGTTGCAAAACACTTATGGGAAGAAGCAGTGAACATTGCGTGTTATGTTCAAAATAGAGTTTGGATCAGACATATTCTAAAAAAGACTCCTTATGAACCGCAGAGGGGTAAAAGGCCCAATATTTCCTACTTTAGACAATTTATTTGTTTTTGTTATATTTTAAACACCAAAGAAAAGCTTGACAAATTTGACTTACAATCACAGAAGTGCATCCTCTTGGTATACTCTAAAAGGTCTAAAACCTATAGAGTATAGAATTTGGAAACTCTGATTGTGGAAGAGTCAATAAATGTTAAGTTTGATGACAAACAACTTGAGTTTAAAAGCTCATAGCAAGATTTTGCATGAAAACCAGAAGCAGCAAACAAATCAAATGATAGCAGCAAACTAGAGGAACAAGGAAAATTAGAGGAATCCGAAACTGCATGGAAGTACAAGTCATGTCATCCAAACTCACTTATACATGGAAAAACAAGTGATCCTTGGAAGACCGAATCAGCCTTTAAGGATACATCACTGTTTGGTCTGTTATCTTAGATTGAACCAACCTTTGTATCAGACAATGGTGGGATTTTAGAAATGCAGGAAGAGCTGATTGAATTCAACAGAAATGGTGTCTGGAATCTTGTTCCAAGACCAGAAGATAAGAAGCCCATAGGAACAAAGTGGGTATTTAGAAACAAGTTGAATGAAAGAAAAAAAGAAGTGGTAAGAAATAAAGCTAGCCTAGTAGCTCAAGGTTACGGTCAACAAGAAGGTATTGACTACACTGAGACATTTGCTCCAGTTGCAAGGTATTCCAAATGAGCATGATGGGAGAACTAAAGTTCTTCTAATGAATTCAGATTCAATAGAATAAAATGGAGTTTTGATTCATCAGACTAAGTATAGAAAAGAGCTTATCAAGAAGTTCAAGATGGATGAATGCAAACCAATGAGCACTCCAATGTATTCGACCTGTTCACTAGACAAAGATGAGTCAGAAAAGAAGGTTGATAAAAAAAAAACCTTTAGAGAACCAAGTTGGTTTTACATTTAGAGTTTTGATGTTAACAAAATTATTTTATGAGAGCAATATATTTGAATTCAAAGAGTATGAATGAAGATTCATGTTTTTGAAGAAAATTTAAAATAAGATGTGATTCAAATTTATAATTGAACAGAATATAAAATAAGATTTGATTCAAAATTATAATTGATTAAAATCTAAAATAAGATTTGATTCAAATTTATAATATAAGAAAATCTTAAACCAAGTTGAAAAGAAGATATAATTGATGAAGATTTGAAGAAGATTTTATTTGAAGAATTTACAAACGCAATTTGAACAAAAGTAAAACAAAATCAATATGAAGAGTTTACGAACTCAATCTAAACAAAATAGAAATATAATTAATTTGAAAAATTTACAAACTCAATCTGCACAAAATACAATTTAGAATTAAACAAGGATGAAATTCATCTCAAATTTTCAGTTTAAATAGACACTCAACGCTGAAGGAGAAAAGTATCGAAAAGAAGAAAAGAGTAGAAGAACTCAAGCTCAAAGTTCTCAATTCATCTTAGAGTTCAAACAGAGAAACACTTGTTCAGGTTAGAAATATTTTTTGAGTGTTCTTTTCTTAGAGTGTGAGAGTTATTATTGTTATTATTATTACTATTATTATTATTATTATTATTATTATTATTATTATTATTAGCTTTGTTAAAAGCAACTACTCAAGTTCCAATCTTTTGTATCCAACCCGATAGTTGTTTAGTTCCTTCTTCAATCTTGGGTTGTGAGGTTGTTAGGAGAAGACTTGGCTTGTAGAGTCAAGGTGGTTAGTTCCTCAAAAGTCTGGGGTTGTTAGGGAACACTTACTTGGATGGTCAGGTG
Source organism: Cicer arietinum (assembly GCF_000331145.2). NCBI lineage: Eukaryota > Viridiplantae > Streptophyta > Magnoliopsida > Fabales > Fabaceae > Cicer > Cicer arietinum. The sequence goes on from NC_021164.2 coordinate 35,924,523, forward strand.
CTTTGTAATTCAAGGTATTTCAATTAGTGGATTAAAGTCTGCTGAATCAAGGGACTAGACGTAGCCAAGTTAGTGGTGAACCAGGATAAATCTACGTGTCAAATTATTTATGCTTTAATTGCTTGCTACCCTTGATTCCAATTGCTTCTATTCCAAGTAAGTCACTAAAATCAAACTAGTTTATTTATTTATTTATAAATTTTCAAAAAGTTTTCAACTTTGGCAAACACAATTCAACCCCTCAATTGGTATCAGATCTCGGTCTCAAGACTTAGCACTTTACAGTGTTTGAGAAAAGATCCAAAAGTTTAATATGTCTGGATTCCGTGAAGAATTTGTTGTAGGAAACATCAACTGACCACCTCTGTTTGATGAAGAATATTTTGAGTATTGGAAAGACATGCTAAGAAGTTTCTATATTTCACAAGATCCTGAACTTTGGAACTTGGTGGAAGATGGTTATATTGCTCCGAAGAATATTGATGGTATTGAAATTCCAAGAAAGGAGATGAATGCTGATCAGAAAAAGATGTACAAGATGCATCATAAGTCCAGAACATTCATGATAAATGCAATCACCTTCAAAGAGTTTGACAAGTGCACTAACAAGGAGACATCAAAGAGTATTTATGATAGTCTGATTCTAACCTATGAAGGAAGCAAGCAAGTTCAAGAAACAAAGGCCAACCTCCTAGTAAAAAAGTATGAGTTGTTCAAGATGGAAGAAGATGAAGACATTAAAATAATGTTTTCCAGATTCCAGACCCTGGTCTTTGGATTAAAGGTACTTGAGAAGAGTTATACTACTGTTGATAATGTGAAGAAAAATCTTAGGAGTCTAACAAGCAAGTGGAGATCTAAGATCACTACCATTCAGGAAGCCAAGGATCTGAATACTCTAAAGCTGGAAGAATTAATCAGCTCTATCATATCACAAGAAATTGAGCTTGAAGAAGATGAGCCCAAAAAGAAGAACAAGACTCTGGCCTTAAAATCTAAGCAGAAAAAGGTTCTAAAGGCAACATCAAAATTAGAGGATAGTGATTCAGATGATCAGAACCTGAACTCAGAGAACCTAAACCTATTCCCTCTATAACTGAGTCTAAACCTATTCTCTATGATATCTTGTGTACTGTTTTCTCTAAGAAACGTCACTCCAAATTATCTGGTCCCATGTTAAATCAAGGAAAGACAAGAAACCTTTCAAGACTAACAAACTAGGATCCAACCAAATTTGAGTAACTAAGAACAAAATTATCTTTGTTGCAAATGTCCTCTGCAATCAAGTTAAAACACCAATCATGGTACCTGGACAATGGATGCTCGCAACATATGACGGGAGAAAAGTCTATGTTCCAAGAACTAACTTTGAACAAAGGAGGCACAATGAACTTTAGAGGAAAGCAAAAAGACCAGATCACTGGTCAAGGTACTTTTAGTAATGGTACTTCCCCTTCTACTAAAGATGTCTTGTTTATTAAAGGTCTTAAGTATAATTTATTAAGTATTAGTCTGTTAAGTGATAATCATTGTGATAATATATTCAATAAAAAAGCAATTAGTCAGAAGGATGGATCTGTACTCTTCATAGGTCAAAGACAAAATAACATTTATAAGATAAACCTATTTAGTCTAAAGAAATAAGAGGTTAAGTGTCTTAATGCCAGTAAATGAAGAGAAAATAATTTGGCACAAAAGATTAGGTCATGCAAACCTTAGATTAATTTCAAAACTGAATAAACTTCAACTAGTTAGAGGTCTACCTAAGCTTAGTTACAAAACTGAAATTATGTGTGAAGCTTGTTAAAAAGGAAAAAAAAAATCCTTTATCCCTAAGAACTCGGTCTCTACCTCAATGCCCCTTGAACTCTTACATATAGATCTCTTTGGGCCAGTGAAAACAATCTCTCTAAGTTGAAAGAAATATGGCTTTGTTATAGTAGATGATTACACTAGGTGGACATGGGTAGATTTTTTAAGAAGTAAGGATGAATCCCACAAAGTGTTTATCACATTTTGCAAACAAATAATAAATGAAAAGGTTGTTACAATTGTAATAATTAGAAGTGATCATGGAGGAGAATTTGAAATAAGTTCTTTGAAGGTTTTTGTGATGAGAATGGAATCTCTCACAACTTCTCCTCTCCTAGAACACCCCAACAAAATAGATTTGTAGAAAGAAAATATAGATCACTCCAAGAAATGACCAGAACTATGTTAAATGATATAAATGTTGCAAAACATTTTTGAGGTGGAGCAATTAATACTGCATTTTATATTCAAAATCGAGTCTACATTAGATCCATAATGAATAAAACACCATATGAATTATGGAAAGGTAAAAAGACTAACATCTCTTATTTTAAACAATTTGGTTGTACTTGTTATATGTTAAACACTTAGGATAACCTTGGTAAATTTGATTCTAGATCTCAAATGTGTACCTTCATTGGATACTTTGAAAGTTCCAAGGCTTATAGAGTGTTTAATAGGGAAACTCATATTGTGGAATAATCCATAAATATTAAATTTGATGACAAACAGCTTGACCTTGAAAAGTCAAAGCAAAATGATGATACTTTGAATGTTCCAAGGCTTATAGAGTGTTTAATAGGGAAACTCATATTGTGGAATAATCCATACATATTAAATTTGATGACAAACTGCTTGACCTTGAAAAGTCAAAGCAAGATGATGATAGTGCATGTTTATCGGAACCAAAGGAAGCAGATGCAGAAAAATCAAAACAACTTGAAAAATCAGAGGATATAAGCAAATAAGAAGAATATGACAAATCTTCAAAGGGTGAATCTGATCAAGTCTGAAATAGTCAACATAAGTCAGAAGAAAGATCTGGATGGAAGTTTCAATCATCTCATCTTAAAACTCTAACAATTGGAAGTGAAAGTGATCCTTTGAGGACCAGATCACCACTTAAAGATACTAGTTTGTTTGGCTAACTCTCATAAATTGAGCATACCTCTATTGATGAAGCATTGACAAATGATTGATGGATTTTTTGCCATGTAAGAAGAGTTAAATGAATTTGAGAGGAATGATATTTGGGATCTAGTACTTAGACCAGAGAAGAACATTATTAGAACCAAATGGGATTTCAGAAACAAGCTAAATGAAAAAGGTGAAGTGATCAGAAACAAGGCAAGACTTGTCGCACAAGGCTACAGTAAGCAAGAAGGCGTTGATTACACTAAGACATTTGCTTCAGTGGCCAGGTTAGAAGCTATTCGTATTCTAATTTTTTTTGCTACAAATAATAACATTACATTATTTCAAATGAATGTTAAAAGTGCTTTTCTAAATGATTTTAAACTTAGGAAATCTCTGTATGGTCTAAAACAAGCACCTAAAGCATGGTATGATAGACTTAGTAACTTCTTGCTTAAAAATAACTTTGAAATAGGCCAAATAGATAATACACTTTTTAGAAAATCAATAGGAGATAACATTCTTATTATTCAAATTTATGTTGATGACATTATTTTTGGATCTACTAAATGGCACTCTTTGTCAAGAATTTTCTAAATTGATGTAGCTTGAATTTCAAATGAGTATGATGAGAGAACTTAAGTTCTTATTAGGGATGCAAATTTAGCAAAGTAAAAAAGGTATATACATTCATCAAACTAAATATACAAAATAGCTTCTTAGGAAGTTTAAGATAATTGATAGTATGGCACCAATGCATCCTACTTGTTCACTTGAAAAAGACGATTCAGGCGAAAAAGTTGACCAAAATACCTATAGAGGAATTATAGGATCCCTAGTTTACCTTACCGCTTCCATACCTGACATCATGTTTAGTGTGTGTACTAGATTTCAAGTTGGCCCTAGGGAATCACATTTAACTGCTGTTAAGAAAATCCTTAGATACCTAAAAGGCATTACCAACCTTACCTTGTTCTACAAGAAATCTCCTAAGTACAAACTTAATGGATACTTTGATTCTGATTATGTTGGAGATAAACTTGAGAGAAAGAGCACTAGTGGAAACTGCACATTTTTAGGTGAAAACTTGATATCTTGGTCAAGTAAGAGACAAAACACAATTGCATTGTCAACAACAGAGGTTGAGGACATTTCAGCAGCTGGTTGCAGTTCTCAACTACATTGGATGAAACATCAACTGGAAGACTACAAAATTCTAGATTCCAACATTCTCATTTACTACGACAACACTTATGTCATTTGTCTAACCAAAAACCATATCTTACATTCTAGAGCTCAACACATAGAAATCAAACATCACTTCATTAGGAGCTTTGTTCAAAAAGGGGTATTGATGACTCTTCACCATATGCATATTTTTCTTTGTTTTTAGTCTTATTTATCTTTTATTCATTAGTTAATTTAAGTATTTATTTGATATATTTTGTTGATTTTATTTCTTTGATTTCATGAAATGTTTATGTTCTTATTTTCTTGATTAAGTAGAGATTTTTTTGTAGTTTTGCGGTGTTTCTTTATTTTAGTGCAGTGCTGAATTTTAGTGAGAAATCAACATGACCTATGTCGTGTATGTCATCCATATTTGGAGTTATAGAAATCCAATTGCATTCAAACCAAGTGCAAATAAAAGCTAATATCCATAGCTACAACTTTCATGAAGACAACGGAACCCAATGCATAATCGAAAGAGGAGACAAATGCAGTATACGTCAGATAGCAGATGATGTCCGCCTGAAGCGCAAAGACATGCGCCTGAGGCGCACTTCGGCCTTCTTGAATTTGTCAACTTGCGTCTGAAGTGCAAAGTCCGCGCCTGGGCCTGGGGCGCGTGGCATACGGCTTAATGTTTAAAAATGCATTTTTTTAGTTTTTAGGGATCTTTTTTACTATTGGGAAGTTGAGAGACTTGTGCCCTAGCATAGAAACTTAAAGACGAATGTTTCTAACACCATTGGAGAAGTTTTATCAAGAATCATTCATGAATCTTTCTTTTAATTCTTCTCTAATCTCTATCTTTTATATCTCTGTCATGAGAAATTAAACCCTATTTGTTAGGGATGAGTGCAATAAGATGAAACCTTTATTTTTCTGATTTGATTTCTAGTTATATCATTGAGTTTATTGAATTATTTTTCTCATCGTTGTGCTTAATGCTTTTTATTGCTTGATCAACATTAAAATGTTCTACGATTCATATTTTGAAATGGAATTGGACTTTATGAATGCTCTAGATGAGAAATTCATGAATTTGTAGTTTAGGGATATATACAGGTCATGAAACCAATTAAATTAGTTGCAGAGGCAATAATTTAAAAAGAGAATTCATGTACAGTAATGCTTAATTCTAATCTTAAATCCACTAAGGAATTATGGGTTACTTTGGAATTAAAGGTTTTGTCACTAAGACATTAAGGCAAGAATAATAAAGAGAATTCGGTAATAATTCAATAAAGGAATTCAATAACTAGGATCAAATTAGACACCAAGGTTGGATTCGAAGTAAAACTCATCTCTGACATCTTTCTTATTATAAAGGATCAATTTGATTACTGTTGTTAATTTAAAATATTATTTCAATCAATTTGGGAACTTTTTATTCAATTTTAGTACTCGACACTGCCGTTTTAATTATTACTTGCAACGATTCAATACACTTGCTGAAACGCTATCAAGTTTTTGGCGTTGTTGCTGGGGATTTCCATATCACTATTGAATTTAATTTATTTACTTAATTGAATTTTTTTGCTTTGCAATAAAACTTTTACTTTTATTTTACTTTTAATTTTGAAAAAAAAACATTGTTTTTCTTTTATTTTCTATTTTTATATGTTGAGCTTCGTAATGTCATGTGCTAGTGGTTTGTCTCTTCTTTGTTTGAGATAACTATTCGATGTAGAGTATGGAAGATTATAATGATGATATTCTACTACAATTATATGAAGAGTGTGATACTTATCTTATATCTTGTATATGTCGCATGATTGAGGGGCAAATCTTGAGAGATACATTTTTAGAATATCACCCTCAGATCCCTCAGATGCAGCCTCTTAGGTGTGACTTTTGCGGAGAAGGACTTACGGATGGAACTTGTTTTGATGACTTTGTTGAACTAATGGAATATGAAGATTTTTTGGTCAAAGATGGAGAGAACGACGAGTTTATATTAAAATGATCACTTGGGAACAAATTCTACCTCCTAAAATTCTATCCAAAGAATCAGATGACAAAGACTTTCACATTACAAACGTTTTGGTTGAATTCATGAAGAATAACATGGTATCAATTGAAAGATTTGAAAGTCAATGTGAGAGGTTATTTGAGCAAGTGGTTAAGTTTGAAAAGATGGAGGAGAAGTTGAAGATAATTTTAATGTTGTGGTAGAATAAGATAAGCAAGAGGAAAGGACGAACGAGAAAAAGAAAAAAAGAAGAGATTGATTAAGTTCGAGATTCAATCTATGTCTTGTTCATCAATGTCCAATTGAGTAGGACATGGAAGCAACATCTTTTATTTCTCAAGTTCAGGGAATTTCTACCAAACAAAAAGAAGAAGAGGTAACCCACAAGTAGAGGTAACTTTTATTTTGGAAATCTTTTTTTTTTTTTAAATTGTTTCTTTTTAATTGTGTGTAAATGTGCACTATGATGAAGCTTTTTTTTAACAACTTGAAACTATGATGAAGCTTTTTTTTAACAACTTGAATGTGCACTATGATGAAGCCTTGTCTTCGTAAAATTCTAAGTTTGGGGTTGATCATGGAATAGCAACCTTATAAGTTTGAGGTGGTGATTCGCACAAAAAGAGAAAAAGAAAAAAAAAAGAAGAAAAAAAGTGGTAGAATATTTGAAAATGTTTGCCTAAATCCAAGTAGTAAAGCCTACTACCCCAAAATGCCATACCCTTTCCTATGCTCCATTACAACCCAAAAGTCCTCCAAAAGTGTATGTGTTTGCTGCATTGTGATTTCTAACTAGAATTTTTTCAAGCCTATGATAGCGTGATGCATGTTCTAGGATTTGAGTGATAAACTCATAACCCTTGCTAAACACTTGAGAGAAATTTTGGTGAGATTGTGTGAAGAGAGAGTTGAACTTGAGGAATGAATGCTCAAGTGTACAAATTGTGTTTTTTTTTTTTTTTTTTTGTAAGAAACCATGGAGTATGATGAACGTTTTGTAATAGCTGGAACTTTGAAAATTGAGTTTGATTTGATTTGAGAAATTGAGTTTATGTTTGCTTTTAACTATAACAAATCTGAAATTAATTGTTGCTTGGGGACAAGCAATAGATTAAGTTTGGGGTTGTGATGACTCTTCATTCTAGAGCACAACATATAGAGATCAAACACCACTTCATTAGGGACTTTGTTCAAAAGGATTACTAAATATTTAGTTTTTAGACATTGAACACCAATTGGCTGACATATTCACTAAACCATTACCTGAATATAGGTTTGATTTCATCAAGAAAAATATAAATCTTACCTTTATACCTAACTGATTTTGTGATAATTTTAAAGCAGTTTAGTTTTATATTAGTTTTTATATTTTCTTGTACTATATTATATTCATGTTATTAAAAAAAACAACAACAAAAATGAAAAAAAAAAGTCTCACTTTCAAATCTTTTTATCTGATGACAAAAGGGGGATAAATATATTTGATAATGTGGGAGAAAAAGATACTACGACTTAGGGGGAGTCCTAAGTTAGGGCGAGTCAAAGAAATATAAAGAAAAATTGTTATAAAAAATACAAGTTTTGTCATCATAAAAAAGAGGGGGATTATTGGAACTAAGTTGGTTTTACATTTAGAGTTTTGATGTTAACAAAAGTATTTTAATAGAACAATATATTTGACTTCAAAGAGTATGAAAGAATATTCATGTTTTTGAAGAAAATTTGAAATAATATTTTATTCAAAATTATAATTGAAGAAAATGTTTGACCAAGTTGAAAAGAAGATATAGTCAATATTTGAAGAATATTAGAAGAAGATTTGAAGAAGACTTGATTAACATTTGATGAAGATTTGAAGAAGCTTTTATTTGAAGAATTTACAAACGCAATCTGAACAAAAATAATACATAGTCAATCTGAAGAGTTTACGAACTCAACCTAAACAAAATAGAAATATAATCAATTTGAAGAATTTACAAACTCAATCTGAACAAGATATAATTTAGAATTAAACAAGGACTAGATTGAAGCCCAAATTTTCACTATAAATAGACACTCAAGGCTGAAGGAGAAAAACATCGAAAATCAGAAAAGAGTAGAAGAACTCAAGCTCAAAGTTCTCAATTCATCTTAGAGTTCAAAGAGAGAAACACGTGTTCAAGTTAGAACTATTTTGAGTGTTCTTTTCTTAGAGTGTGAGAGTTATTATTATTATTATCAGCATTGTTAGAAGCAACTACTCAAGTACCAATCTTTTGTATCCAACCCGATAGTGGTTTAGTTCCTTCTTCAATCTGGAGTTGTCCTGTTGTTACAAGAAGATTTTTCTTGTAAGGTCAAGGTGGTTAGTTTCTCAAAATACATGGGTTGTTAGGTTGTTTGGGAAGACTGGCTTGGAAGGTCATGTGCTTTGTAATTCAATGTATTTCAATTAGTGGATTAAAGCCTTTTGAATGAGGGGACTGGATGTAGCCAAGTTAAGGGTGAACTAGGATAAATCTATGTGTTAAATTATTTATGTTGTCATTACTTGATACCTCCGAATTCGATTGCTTCTACTTCAAGTAAGTCACCAAAACCAAATTATTTTTTATTTATTTATTTATAAATCATCAAAAAGTTGACAACTTTGGAAAACACAATTCAACTCCCTTTCTCGTGTTTGCACCTTCAAGTTGCTCCAATGGCGAGGTATTCCTAATGAGCATGATGGGAGAACTGAAGTTCTTCTTAGGAATTCAGATTCAACAGAAGTAGAATGGAGTTTTGATTCATCATATTAAGTATACAAAAGAGCTTCTCCAGAAGTTCAAGATGGATGAATGCAAACCAATGAGCACTCCAATGCATCCAACCTATTCATTAGACAAAGATGAGTCAAACAAAAAGGTTGATCAAAAAACCTTCTGAGGCATGATAAATTCTTTACTTTTTTTTAACAGCATATAGGCCTTATATTATGTTTAGTGTGTATGTGCCATATTTTTGGCAGATCCAAAAGAATCTCACTTAACAGGAGTTAAAAGGATCTTTGGATACCTAAAAGGTACTACTAACCTTGGTTTATTCTTAAGAAATCTTTTTGAGTAGAGGTTAGTGGGACACTGTGATGCTGACTATATAAAAGATAGACTTGAAAGAAAAAACACTAGTGGAAACTGCACTTTCCTATATGGCAATATGATCTCATGGTCCAAAAAAAGACAAAACATCATTGCTATGTCAACAACAAAAGTATAATACATCACTGTAGTAGAATGTAGTACTTAATTCCTTTGAGTGAAGCATTAGTTGGAAGACTACAAGCTATATGAGAATAAAATTCATATATTGTGTGATAACACTTCTGCCATATGCTTAAATTAAAGTCCAATTTTGCATTCTAGACCTAAACACATAGAAATAAAACATCACTTCATAAGAGACGTTTTTCAAAAGGGAACTTTAGATATTAAGTTTGTTGACACTGAGCATCAGTGAACAGACATTCTAACAAAACTCCTTGTTGCAAAAATGTTTGAGTTTATAAAAGAAAATATGAATATTGTTTCTATAACTGAATAATGATCCTGATTTGCTTATGCCATTTGATCACTTTCTAGCTTTTTAGTTTGGTATTTTAAAAGCTCTTTATAGCTTAGATTAATATTTTTAGCTTGTTTCTAAACTTTTGGCCGAATTTGAATTATAATTTTATTATTTGCATTTTAATTTTATTATTTGTATTTTGACTCTTTCTTGTTCTGTAGGCCATAACTTGAGCTCTGGATATCAGATTGGCGCATATGAGCAGGCGTTGGAAAGCTAAATATCTGAGCTACAACTTTTGTGTTGGAAGAAAATACCAATTCCGAACATTACTGGGCTTATTTGAGAGAATTTGGTTTCGGTTTTTAATTTAATTGAATTATAATTTTACGACGCTTGATCGTTAATTGTAATATTTTGATGATTGTGATGCTTAATCCAATCAAAGGAACCAAATTCACATAGGATTGATTACGCTTGTTTCCTCAATTCTATAGTCAAATAAGAATAGAATCACAAATTAGAAATTAAAGTCATTGATAGAATCTGTGATAGGTCTGAAACTCGAATAAGTGGATTAATCGTTTTGTTCATCTGTTAAATCAAAAATCTAAAAAACCCCTTTTTAATTTCAGCTTTCAATTCGGTTATTATTATATCATAAGTCCTTGCGAAACGATTCGAGTTATTACCTCTATTTACATTTTATTAATTGTATTTGACCCGTGTGCGACAACGGATCAAATTGATGTTGTTGCCGGGGACTCTCTGGTAACAATATTAACCCTGTTTTCAAGCGACTGTCTTGGATTGCTTCAAAATTTCACCAGAAAATCAGAAGAAAAAAAAAATCTAAGAATAGAAATCCCATAGAAGCAACGTATAAGGGAAACGACGGTCAAAATCCCAAATTCCTTCGTTTAGACCTTTTTTGCAAATTTTTGAATTTTTCATATTCTCCAAAAATTCCAAAAAAATTTGTGTTGCCTTTATTTGATTTTTAGAAAATTTTGGTCGTATATTTAAATTTTTTGGATTTTATTTGACAGGGTTTTCGATTTTTCACTTCAATTTTAGCATTAGGGACATTGTTGGAATTTTCAGAATTGTGATTTTGCATTGCATTGTTATGATGATGCATGGCTAAGGCTAGTTCTGTGAATCTTCATTCTCTTGAACTTGAAATTGATAGGACATTTCATTTACGTCGTAGACTTAATAGAGCTGCTAGTGTTAACGAGTTAGAGTTAAATACTGAAATTAACAACTTGCTGCAAAATATGGCTAATGCGAATAATAGAACCTTAAGACAACTTGATGCACCTAATGTCAATTATAATGCATTATGATCACATATCCTGAAGTTGCTGTACCATTTGAACTTAAATCAGGTTTAATACACTTGCTTCCAAAGTTTAATGGTCTTGCAGGTGAGGATCCCCACAAACACTTGAAGGAATTCCATGTTGTGTGTTCCACCATGAAACCTCAAGGAGTCACAGAAGACCAAATTAAGCTGGGAGCCTTCCCATTTTCACTCCAAGATGCTGCCGTTTTAATTAGGAGTCTAACATAAAAAGTTGTCTTATTTAGGAGTTCGATACTCGACACTGCCGTTTTAATTATTACTCTAAGAGAATAAATTGCATATCAAAATTTTGCTTTTAAACATAAAAAGATTTCTTAAACAATAATAATAATAATATTAAACACCATTTTCAAAATTATCCATCGTCATAAAATCATTTATTAAAAATCAGCTTTTGATTAGTAACATCAGTAACAACTTTACCATAAAAATCAAAATTTTAATTTACAAACGTAAATTTTGTATAAAAAATCATAGTTTCAAAATCAGAGATTTTATCAAATTGAATTACAGAAAGAAAATTAAAATATTAATAAGTCAAATTCAAAGGTAGAGATAACATACTAAAATTTGAACGAAGCTGCAGCAAGTTCCTTGCACACCAGAACCGATTTTCATTCTTTCTCTCTTTGTGGATGCTATGATGTTTCTTTCCTCTTTCTTGCACACTATTTAGGATTTAGTATTCTTTTTTCTAACATACACTAGCTATTAACTATATATATCCTTTTTTTTTTCTTTTTCTTCTTCTTTATCGCAAATAGTAAGGATGAGTACTGAACCGGTTTATTTTGTAAAGTTAGAGAAATTGTTGTCCTCATCAAGACTATTTCAATATCTCTCTTCCTAAATTATAGCAATCAATTTCTAGTTTATATCTTTATTGTTTTTGTTATCTAGAAATAGTAAAATTGTATCATTATTATAAGTATTATTATTTATTTTTTTCAAATACTTAGCAAAATATTCAGTCAAATTAAATAAATCATATAATACACATATATACTTTTCAAAATTAATAATTGAATACAAACTACAATTATAACAACCACATTATAAATTATTGAAAAATAAAAATAAAAATATATTTCATACATTACTAATAATAAAGAAAAATGAAGGTCTTACATTCTATCCATCTAAAATAGTTTCATCCTCGAAACTAACACTAATAGAGACAAATGTGGAACCAAACTATGACTAATAAAATTGTGCTAATCCCCAAATCAACTTTATCTCTCCTCTTTGATTATCAAACTAATGTCACTATGGGAAAAATATTTGTCAAGATAAATATAAAAAGTGACTAAATAAATATTTATCATTTATACATTAAAAAAACGTGTGTTAAATATTTGTCATTAATAAATATTTAAAAAATACAAGACAAATATTTAGAATTGATAAACATTAAAAAACACATAACAAATATTTCTTATTGATATATTAAAAACACGAGAAATATATTTCCAATTAATACATAAAAAAAAAATAGGAGCCAAATATTTACACTACTAAAATTTTTACCTTCAGTGATCAATTTAGAGAATGAATATTTCCAGTCACACTAGCATCGAATTGAAGACTTAAATTTTGAACCTCAAAACTAAATGTTATTGTGTTACCAAATCCTACGCTAGTAAAAAAATTTAGATACTGAAATAACAGCTGAATTTTAGTGACTATAAATCGGTTTCTGAATTTTATTTTTTATTAAATTATAATGAACGACCAAAATTTCAGTCGCTAACTATTTTTTAACTACATAGTTCATTCTTTCCCACCACCACAAGTGAGTTCCTCTTTCTTTCTCAACCCAACACAAACCTTAAAACCATTCTTCTCTTGCTAATCCACTCTCACCGCCATTTTATCACGATTCACAATTATTCCACTATTGTTAACCCCAATTCGTTCACATTTCTTCTGCAACCGTGAAACCAACGTGTTCTCTTAAATCCTTAAACTACAACTGCAATGTTAAACTCTCATTCTTTGTTGTCTCGTCGAGTATCGTGAACCAGAAGGTAACAAATTTATTTTCTAATTATGTGACATAATCATTTTAAACATACTTAACTAAAGGGAGTAAATAAATTCTGAAAATGATTCAGTTGAGAATATTTTTGTTGGTTGATTTTAGGACTTGAGATATTAGGTTTTTCATGTAATCAATTTTTAAATCAAGAGTATGGGAATAGCAAGGAAGCTGAGCAATTTTGCTGTACAAGATATAAGGCTGAGTATCATATTTTTGGAAAGGTAATGTGTAGATAGTTTGTGTAAACCGTCTTGATCGTTTGCTGATAGTTTTCTATCCTTCGTGTTGTTGAGCTTATTATTTACTGACAGAAACATCAAAATGAATGAAAAGAAAATAGTACAATTATTTTTTGGTTTGGTTGTTCTAATTATATTTTGTCATGCATTGGTCTAGTAATTTAAAGTTGGCGAGTTATGGTCTTCGTTTTTTTAAGTTGCAAGATTTCATGTTGCTTAAGTCTATATACTAAACTCTATTAATTTGTTATTTCATCTATCAAAAATCATTTAGATTCATTCTGAAAGTGGAAACACGAGAAGGGGGAGTTGAATTGTGTTTGCCAAAGTTGAAAATTTTTTATAATTTATATTTAAATAAAAAAATTAGTTAGATTTTGGTGACTTGGTGTAGAAGCAATTGGATTCAGAGGAAACAAGCAATAAAACCATAAATAATTTAAAACGTGGATTTATCCTAGTTTACCACTAAGTTGGCTACATCTAGTCCCCTTATTTAGAAGGTTTTAATCCACTAATTCAAATACATTGAATTATAAAGTACCTGACCCTCCAAGCCAGTCTTCCCAAACAGCCTGACAACCCCAGAGTTTTGATGAACTAACTACTTTGATCCTACAAATCAAGTCTTCTCCTAACAACCTGACAACCACTTATTGAAGAAGGAACTAAACCACTATCAGGTTGGATACAAAAGATTAGAACTTTAAGTGTTTGCTTCTAACAAAGTTGATAATAATAATAATAATAATAATAATAATAATAATAATAATAATAATAATAATAATAATAATAATAATAATAATAATAATAATAATAATAATAATTATCTCTGGCCTCTTCAAATTGAAGTTCTTTCAGTAATTGTTTCAACCAGATGAGTTCACATGTTACTAGTGCCATGACCCTATATTCTGCCTTAGCGCTGGATCTTGCAACAACATTTTGTTTCTTACTCTTCCAAGATATTAAATTTCCTCCAACAAGTACACAATACCCAGAAGTTGATCATCTATCTATGGGTGAGCGTGCCCAATCGACATCTGAGTAGCCAATTATCTGAGTATGTCCTTTATCTTCATAAATGAGACATTTTTCAGGTGCACTTTTGATGTTCTTGGCAAGGAGAATTTAAGAACTGACTTACCACACTCACAACAAAGGAAATGTCAGGACGAGTGACTGTGAGATAGTTAAATTTTCCAACCAATCTCCTATATCTCCCTGAATCTGATAGAGGCGCCCCCTGATTGGGTAGGAGTTTGACATTTGGATCCATAGGAGTATTAATTGACTTGGCATTTAATAAGCATGTTTCTTCAAGAATGTCCATATCATATTTTCTTTGTGAAATAACAAGGCCATCCTTGGATTGGGCTACTTCAATATCCAAAAAATAATGGAGTTTACCAAGGTCTTTAGTCTGAAATTAATTTGAGAGATGTTGTTTTAACCGGAGTATTCCTTGATGATCACTTCCAGTTATAACAATGACATCCACGTAAACAATAACATAGATGCACCCTTGGGCTGAGTGATGATAAAATACTGAGTGATTGGCTTAACTACGGATCATACCAAACTCTTGTACTACCGAGCTGAATCTGCCAAACCAAGCTCTAGGAGATTGTTTAATACCATAAAGGGACCTGTGTAGCCGACAAACCATGTAGGAAGACTCCCCCTGAGCAACAAACCCTGGTGGTTGCTCCATATAAACTTCCTCTTCAAGGTCACCGTGAAAAAAGGCATTTTTAATGTCAAGCTGATGGAGAGGCCAATGTCGAATTGCTGCAATGGAGAAAAACAGTCTGACAGATGCCATTTTGGCAACAAGTGAGAATGTTTCACTGTAATCCAACCAAAAAATCTGAGTATATCTCTTGGCTACGAAACGATCCTTAAATCGATCAATCTTACCATCAGGACCAACCTTCACTGTATATAGCCAACGACACCCGAATAACCACTTCCCACGAGGTAAAGGAACAAATTCCCAAGTACCACTGCTTTGTAGAGCACACATCTCATCAATCATTGCTTGCCTCCACTCAGGGTGGGATAATGCTTCACCTGTAGTTTTAGGAATAGAAACAGAAGACAAGGAGGAGAAGGAAGTGTAATGTAATGGAGAAAGACAATGATAACATAAATCATTATAAAAGATTCCCCATTTTTAATACTCGTTTAACTCTAACAATTTTAACGACAAACATTAAGTAAACAGAGATATCAAAAGATTCCCCATTTTTAATACTCGTTTAACTCTAATGATTTTCAAATTTCACATAGAACATACTCAGACGTATTCTCAAATTCAATCAACAATTCACACCAAATCACATCAATTCATTTTTCGACAAAATCCACACAAACACATCTCAAAATTTATAAATATTAATTATGAACACGTCAAACACGACAACCACAA
>NC_021164.2:35940453-35953444 GCF_000331145.2 Cicer arietinum
AGTTCTTAAGGATCTTTTAATTTAATGTATTTCAGAAAGAAAATGATAACATAAATCATTATAAAAGATTCCCCATTTTTAATACTCGTTTAACTCTAACAATTTTAACGACAAACATTAAGTAAACAGAGATATCAAAAGATTCCCCATTTTTAATACTCGTTTAACTCTAATGATTTTCAAATTCCACACTGAACATACTCAGACATATTCTCAAATGCAATCCACAATTCACATGAAATTACATCAATTCATTTTTCCACAAAATCCACACAAACACATCTCAAAATTTATAAATATTAATTATGAACACGTCAAACACGACAACCACAAGGTTATCACAACCCACCACTCAAACACATCAAATTTCATTTCCTCAAAACCACACATAAATGAGTTAAATTCATTTTCCACGAAACACTCATCAATATCACCAAAATCCAACTCTAAAATTTTACCCATAAAAGCATTAAATTCATTTTCCCCAAATCAACACTTCAACCCTAACAACTTTCTTTTCCACACAACCACGAATAAGTCCCTAAATGCAAACTAAAAAGTTTGGAAGGAGCCCTTACCTTAACGATAGCTCTAACACGCGATTACGGTACCGTAATTAATTCCGATAAAATCTTCGTTCAAATCGTCGCTTCCAAGATGGCTCACTAGCACCGCTACGTAGCAAGGAGCAACTTTCCCTTCTATCACTTCTTGAAACGAAGCTTAGAAGTTGAAGAAACGTGAGGGTTTGTGTTTGACGGTTTTGAAATCCCTAACACCGTTTTTCTTCATTTTCGAATCAAACAAGGAGAATGAAGTTGAGGAATCTTTGTTTTCTAACCCACCAAGCCTTGGTTCCCTTTCTTGAAGCAAAAGGAAGCATCAAAAATGAAGAAGAAGGAAGAAGAGAATGGGTTTGCGAGAAACAGGGCGGAAACGTTTTCGTTTTCTTCCGTTTCTGTTTTCCTTTGCTTTTCCTTTCTCTCTTTTTCCTTCCTTTCCTTGTCTTTCTTTTCCTTTTCCTTTCTTTTTCCCTCCAAACATATATATATATATATATATATATTAATTATAACTTAACAAATATCTAAAAATATCTAGATATTTATCAAAATTACCATTTCACCCATAACCTCTCAAACCATTTGATAAAAATATCTACTATCGTCGCAACTCAATTGACAGATGAATTTTTCTGAATAACACTGCATCTCAGAAAATTTTCTTTTCGACAAAAGATTAATCGTAAATCAATAACATTATACCTCGACGAATAAATTTAATCGGAGCTCCAAAAAGATATTTTTTTTTGCATTAATCTCACAAAATATTAATAACTTGGCTAAAAAGCCTTAGAGTTCAATACCAAAATACATAAATTAGAATTTAAAACTATGGGTCTTACATTACTACCCCCTAAAATTAGTTTCGTCCTCGAAACTACGCGCCGATAAATAACTCAGGGTGTTGTTCACTCATCTTGCTCTCCAATTTCCAAGACGCATCTCCAGTAGTTGGGTTCCAAATTACCTTGACCAACAAAACATCCTTGTTCCTTAACTACTTAATCTTACTGTCATCAATTCTTACAGGTAATACTTCAAATGACAAGTTATCCTTCAGTTGAATTGTGTCTGGTTCGATCACATGAGACAGATCTGCAAGATATTTCCTTAATTGCGACACATGAAACACGTCATGAGTATTGGACAGTATCGGAAGCAACGCAATCCGATAAGCAACCGGTCCAATTCGTGCAGAAACTTGATATGGTCCAATGAATTTCGGAGTCAATTTCTTCGATTTCAAGGCTCTACCAACTGCAGTCGTAGGCGTGACTCTTAGAAATATATGATCACCCTGTTCGAATTCTAGAAGTCTGCGACGCTTGTCCGCATAACTCTTCTGACGATCTTGTGAAGTCCTCATTTTCTCCTTTATCTTCTTTACCTTATCAGTAGTCTGTTGTACCATCTCCGGTCTTACAATCATACTCTAACCGTCCTTATACCAACACAAAGGCGTTTGACACTTGCGCCCATATAAAGCTTCATATGGTGTCATTCCAATACTTGCGTGGAAACTATTGTTGTAGGTAAACTCAACCAACAGAAGTACATCATGCCAACTCCCTCTATCATCCAATACACATGCTCTCAAAAGATCTTCCAAGGACTAATTTGTCCTCTCAGTCTGTTCGTCTGTTTGTGGATGGTAAGCTGAACTCAATCTTAGTTTCGTTCCCAACGCTTCATGCAATGCTCCCCAAAAGTGCGATGTGAACTTTGCGTCACGGTCTGATACGATACTCGATGGTACTCCGTGTAATCTCACAATCTCAGCAATGTAGATCTCAGTTAGCTTGTCTACCTTATAAGTTGTCTACCTTATAAGTGTTCTTTATCGGTAAAAAGTGTGCGGATTTAGTCAATCGATCCACTATCACCCATATAGAATCATTATTTCTCCTTGTTTTCGGCAATCCAGTTATAAAATCCATGGAAATGCTGTCCCACTTCCATTCAGGTATATCTAAAGGTTGCAACATTCCAGCAGGTCGCTGATGTTCCACTTTCGCTTTCTGACAAGTTAAACAAGTTGATACATACTCCGCTACATGTCTCTTAATTCCTGGCCACCAATAATTCTTAATCCTGATACATCTTAACTCCGCTACAAGTTGATACATACTCCGCTACATGTCTCTTAATCCTGATACATCTTTGTTGCTCCAAGATGAATACTCAATTTACTCTTATGAGCCTCTTCTAAAATTGTTTTCCTCATATCTGCAATTTCTGGTACACAAATCCTTCCATTACATCTCAAAATATTATCCGGTCCAATCTTAAACTCAGTTGTCTTCCCTTGCACTATTAGGTTCCTCTTCTCTTGAATTAAGACGTCATCTTGAGAACTCACAATGTCTTCAAGTAGTCCACTCGAAATCTTAATCATTCTGAATTTCAAAATTCCTGGTGCAAACTCTACGTTCAAGTGTAGGTCTCTAAAAGCTTCCCACAACTCTTGTTGTCTAGCCATCACTATTGAAGACACCGTTACACTTCTTCTACTCAATGCATCAGCCACTACATTGGCCTTCCCAGGGTGGTACTGTAGTGTGAAATCCAGATCCTTGAGAGTCTCCATCCGTCGTCTATGATGCATGTTCAATTCCTTCTGATCAAACAAATATTCCAAACTTTTATGGTCACTAAACATTGTGAACGTGCATCCATATAAATAGTGCCTCTAGATCTTCAATGCAAAAACTACAACAGCAAGCTCCAAGTCATGAGTAGGATAGTTCCTTTCATGAATCTTCAGTTGCCTTGAGGCATAAGTTACAACTTTCTTGTGTTGCATTAGAACACATCCCAAACCTTGGTGAGATTCATCACAATAAACTTCATATGGTTCTTCTGATTGCGGTAATACCAATACTGGTGAGGTCGTCAATTTTCTCTTTAGTAACTGAAAATTTTCCTCACACTTCTCCGTCCATGCGAACGGTTGATCTTTTCTGGTAAGTTGTGTCAATGGAGCTACAATCTTAGCAAAACCTTCGATAAACCTCCTGTAGTACCCTGCCAATCCCACGAAGCTTCGTATGTCAGTGACAGTCTGAGGTTGTTTCCAAGCAAGAACCGCCTCAATCTTAGCCGGATCTACATCGATTCCTTCTTTGGTTATTACATGTCCTAAGAAATTCACTTCTTCTAGCCAAAACTCACACTTTGATAGGTTGGCATACAATTGCTTCTCGCGTAAAATTTCAAGAACTTGGCGCAAATGTTCTCCATGTTCTTCCTCAGTCCTTAAATAAATTAATATATCATCAATGAACACCACAACAAATTTATCAAGGAATGAATTAAAGATTATGTTCATGTAGTCCATGAAAATTGCTGGTGCATTGGTAACTCCAAACGGCATAACCAGATAGTTGATCTTTTCTGGTAAGTTGTGTCAATGGAGCTACAATCTTAGCAAAACCTTCAATAAACCTCTTGTAGTACCCTGCTAGTCCTACGAAACTTCGTATGTCAGTGACAGTCTGAGGCTGTCTCCAAGCAAGAACCGCCTCAATCTTACCCGGATCTACAACGATTCCTTCTTTGGTTATCACATGTCCTAAGAAATTCACTTCTTCTAGCCAAAACTCACACTTTGATAGGTTGGCATACAATTGCTTCTTTCGTAAAATTTCAAGAACTTGGCGCAAATGTTCTCCATGTTCTTCCTCAGTCCTTAAATAAATTAATATATCATCAATGAACACCACCACAAATTTATCTAGGGATGGACAAAAGATTTTGTTCATGTAGTCCATAAAAATTGCTGGTGCATTGGTAACTCCAAACGGCATAACAAGATATTCATAATGTCCATAACGAGTTTTGAAAGCAGTTTTCTGAATATTTCCTTCCCTTACTCGAATCTGATGGTAACCCGACTTCAAGTCAATCTTCGAAAATATCGCGGCTCCTCTCGACTGATCCATCAAATCATCGATGTGTGGCAAATGATAACAATTGTTAATAGTTGCCTTATTAAGCTGTCTATAGTCGACACATAAGCGCGAGCTTCCGTCCTTCTTCTTAACTAGCAACACCGAAGCTCCCCATGGTGATACACTTGGCCTAATAAATTTCTTCTCCAACAAATCTTCAATTTGGCCTTTGAGTTCATTTGATTCCAATGGAGACATTCGATACAGTGCAATTGAAATAGGTCCGGTTCCTGGGTGCAAATCAATGAAAAATTCCACTTCTCTTACTGGTGGCAATCCTGGAATTTCTGCTGGAAATACGTCTCGGTACTCATTGACAAGTATCACATCCTCTATGTTCACATTTATCTTTGCCTCCACATTAGCCAAAGACAAAAACTCATGAGTTCCTTCTCTTAGCGACACTCCGAGTTTGTTAGCAGCTAGATACTTAACAACTCCTGGTTCGGGGAAAAGAACCAGTTTGCGAGCACAATCCAATATTACATAATGATACGACATCCAATCCATACCGAGAATGACCTCGAGTGATTGTAGAGGTAAACAAATCAAATTAACCAAGAAATCCTTATTCTGAATAGTTATTTGACAATGTAAACATGCAGAATTTACTGTCAAAGTCTTAGCAGGTGTGGAAACAACCAAATCAAAAGGCAAAGCAGACACAAATAACTTCAAACGATTCACGCAATCCATAGCAATGAAGGAATGGGTTGCCCCCGAATCAAAAAGTGCAGTTAGAGTGTTACCTGCAATCTCACAGTCACGTTGAATCAGATTGCTAGATGGATTTTCAGCTTCAGCACTCATGCAATAAATGCGTCCTCTAGCAATACGACGAGTAGCCCTAGTTACATTCACCACTGGTTCCACCTTAGTAGCTGTGCAATCCCATGCAAAGTGCCCTGGCTTCTGGCAATTGTGGCAAGTAAGTCCCTTAGAGGTACAAACATTAGCATAATGTCCCTCTTCCCCACATCAGAAACATTGATTCCCTTGTCCCAATTGTCTTCTGAAATTTGGGTTCCCGGGGGTACTCTGCCCCCCGTTGTTATTATGTGGTCAATTATAAGGTTTTGCAACTTGTTTTCCCTTGTTATGATAATTCAATCGACTAGGCCCTCCTGAATTAAAATTCACTCCTCGGCTAGCCCTCTTATTTTTCATATCCTCCACTTCTCTACATTTCTCCACAAGAGCTTGGAAATGTTGAATTCCCAAGGGTAAGACAGAGTCTTGAATCTCATACTTTAGTCCGTCTTGGAAACGATGACACATGAATGGTTCATCAATCTCTTC
The DNA here is from genome assembly GCF_000331145.2 of Cicer arietinum. Classification (NCBI taxonomy): domain Eukaryota; kingdom Viridiplantae; phylum Streptophyta; class Magnoliopsida; order Fabales; family Fabaceae; genus Cicer; species Cicer arietinum. Next base: position 35,946,266 of record NC_021164.2, read on the forward strand.
ACGGAAAAACCTGAAATGCCTCGACATCGATTCAAACTTAGCAGCATATTCGCCCACTGTCATGTTCCCCGTATGAAGTTTCAGAAAATCATCACCAAGTTTAGTCCTGGTACTCATCGGGAAGTATTTATCTAAAAACTTCCTTTTGAATGATTCCCAGTTCACCTCCTCGTGAGCTGATCTCATCAACAACCTTGCACTCTTCCACCAATACTCAATATCCCCTATTAGCATAAAAGTGGCATAGTTGACCTTCACTGCTTCCTGACAGTTAATCATTTCGAATATCTTTTCCCCTTCTTGGATCCATTGATCCGCTTTCTCTGAATTCTCATCACCCTTAAACTTGGGAGGATTGTAACGGCGGAAATCTTCCAATCCTCTTGACTCAGCAGCAAGGATCTCTCTTCCCCTCTTTTCTAAATCCCGCAGAGTCTTGGCAGCAGTCTGTGCAGCAACAGAGGCAGCCATGTTATTCATAGCTTCCGCCATTTGATCATCCATATTAACGTTTCCTCTTGGAGCGTCATTCCTTCTTGACGGCGTGGTTTTCCTATAAGACCATCATCAAGGAGAGTCTTAACACCATTTCAAATAATTCCAAAACTAACTTCCGACTACATCAACACATAATAACTATACCTAACCCGACAAATCAGACAATTTACCCCGACACATGATCAGATAATGACTCCTAACCTACAGGTTGACCTACAATCTATAACCAAAAGCTCCACAACCCCAAAGAAATCCAAACCAAAGCTCTGATACCACAATTGTAACACCCCGATTTTAAAAGCGCGAATGTATTTTTTTTTTTCAAAACAAATTCATAAAAACAAGGAAATAAAGAAGAAAATACTTTTGGATAAATGTTTAAGTCGTAACACAACGACAAAAGTCAACAACATTTACAAGCAGCGAAAATAGTTTGAAATAAAAATCCAAAGTATTTAAAACAGCAAAATGCACCGGGGCTATGAGACCTATCAGACATAGCTCATACCCCTGGGGTATTCTTAGCAAACACCTGTACAATAGCCCTGCCCAAGAATCTTAACTTCCCCACGTCACATCAAAAAGTGGTACATGGAACCCATCAAAATAAAATGTCAAGCTGACAATATTGGTATAGGTACAGTCTTCCAAATTAAAATAAACACAACCCAAAAAGAAAGACATCTAGTCCCTATACGTCAACCTAATCTGATCATTCTACAAAAAACTATACATCCTAGATGATATTCACGCGCCCCGCAAGATCCTCCTAACACAGCTCCAGTCAGGTGTGTCCAACTACCTTCCCATCTACAGGGTACTAACATGTAGGAAAATCTTGGTTCTCATCTGAGGGCAAAACCCAAATTTCCACAATAGTTGTAAAGGGTCACCAACCGAAATTAACAATTAACACATAACATTTAAGTTTTTAAATGCACAAAATAACCTTTTAACTTAGCATGCACCTTAAAAGGGTTTCCATATGCCAAACATGCATAAACAAGGTAGAAAAATGAAGTTTTTAACAAAATTGCACTGTTATATTCGAATACAGCATCTCTGTATTCGAATACAAGGTTGTTTCAACAGTCAGCAGCAAACACATCATGTCTGTATTCGAATACAACCCTCTGTATTCGACTACACAGTAAGTCAGTAGTAAAACAACATGTCTGTATTCGAATACAACAGTCTGTATTCGACTACACAGTAAGTCAGCGGCAAAAATAACATGTCTGTATTCGAATACATCTTTCTGTATTCGAATACACATCAGACAAATTGGATGCACAAGATTGGTTAAAAACCCTAATTGGAGTAGAATAAGCTTAGGGAGGACGAAAATGACCTAAATGTTCATTCAATGACACAAACACACCTATTGGATGCACAAGATTGGTTAAAAACCCTAATAGGACTGGAATAAACCTAGGGAGGAAGAAAATGACCTAAATGTTCATCTAATGACACAAATAAACTTATTGAATGCACAAGATTGGTTAAAAACCCTAATTGGAGCAGAATAAGCCTAGGGAGGACGAAAATAACCGAAATGTTCATCTAATGACACAAATAAACTTATTGAATGCACAAGATTGGTTAAAAACCCTAATTGGAGCAGAATAAGCCTAGGGAGGACGAAAATGACCTAAATGTTCATCCAATGACACAAAAACACCTATTTGATGCAGAAGATTGGTTAAAAACCCTAATAGGACTGGAATAAACCTAGAGAGGAAGTAAATGACCTAAATGTTCATCTAGTGACACAGATAAACTTATTGAATGCACAAGATTGGTTAAAAACCCTAATTGGACAAGAATAAGCCAATGGAGGACGAAAATAACCTAAATGTTTATCCAATGACACAAACACACCGATTGGATGCACAAGATTGGTTAAAAACCCTAATTGGAGCAGAATAAGCCTAGGGAGGACGAAAATGACCTAAATGTTCATCCAATGACACAAAAACACCTATTTGATGCAGAAGATTGGTTAAAAACCCTAATAGGACTGGAATAAACCTAGAGAGGAAGTAAATGACCTAAATGTTCATCTAGTGACACAGATAAACTTATTGAATGCACAAGATTGGTTAAAAACCCTAATTGGACAAGAATAAGCCAATGGAGGACGAAAATAACCTAAATGTTTATCCAATGACACAAATACACCGATTGGATGCACAAGATTGGTTAAAACCCCTAGTTGGACAAGAATAAGTCTAGGGAGGACGAAAATGACCTAAATGTTCATCCAATGACACAAACACACCTATTGGATGCACAAGATTGGTTAAAAACCCTAATTGGACAAGAATAAGCCAATGGAGGACGAAAATAACCTAAATGTTTATCCAATGACACAAACACACCGATTGGATGCACAAGATTGGTTAAAACCCCTAGTTGGCAAGCATAAGTCTAGGGAGCACGAAAATGACCTAAATGTTCAACCAATAACACAAACGCACCTATTGGACGCACAAGATTGGTTAAAAATCCTAATTGAACAAGAATAAGCCAAGGGAGGACGAAAATTACCTAAATGTTCATCCAATGACACAAATGAACTTACTGGATGCACAAGATTGGTTAAAACCCTAGTTGGACAAGAATAAGTCTAGGGAGGACGAAAATGACCTAAATGTACATCCAATGACACAAACACACCTATTGGATGCTCAAGATTGGTTAAAAACCCTAGTTGGACAAGAATAAGTCTAGGGAGGACGAAAATGACCTAAATGTACATCCAATGACACAAACACACCTATTGGATGCTCAAGATTGGTTAAAAACCCTAGTTGGACAAGAATAAGTCTAGGGAGGACGAAAATGACCTAAATGTACATCCAATGACACAAACACACCTATTGGATGCTCAAGATTGGTTAAAAACCCTAGTTGGACAAGAATAAGTCTAGGGAGGACGAAAATGACCTAAATGTACATCCAATGACACAAACACACCTATTGGATGCTCAAGATTGGTTAAAAACCCTAGTTGGACAAGAATAAGTCTAGGGAGGACGAAAATGACCTAAATGTACATCCAATGACACAAACACACCTATTGGATGCTCAAGATTGGTTAAAAACCCTAGTTGGACAAGAATAAGTCTAGGGAGGACGAAAATGACCTAAATGTACATCCAATGACACAAACACACCTATTGGATGCTCAAGATTGGTTAAAAACCCTAGTTGGACAAGAATAAGTCTAGGGAGGACGAAAATGACCTAAATGTACATCCAATGACACAAACACACCTATTGGATGCTCAAGATTGGTTAAAAACCCTAGTTGGACAAGAATAAGTCTAGGGAGGACGAAAATGACCTAAATGTACATCCAATGACACAAACACACCTATTGGATGCTCAAGATTGGTTAAAAACCCTAGTTGGACAAGAATAAGTCTAGGGAGGACGAAAATGACCTAAATGTACATCCAATGACACAAACACACCTATTGGATGCTCAAGATTGGTTAAAAACCCTAGTTGGACAAGAATAAGTCTAGGGAGGACGAAAATGACCTAAATGTACATCCAATGACACAAACACACCTATTGGATGCTCAAGATTGGTTAAAAACCCTAGTTGGACAAGAATAAGTCTAGGGAGGACGAAAATGACCTAAATGTACATCCAATGACACAAACACACCTATTGGATGCTCAAGATTGGTTAAAAACCCTAGTTGGACAAGAATAAGTCTAGGGAGGACGAAAATGACCTAAATGTACATCCAATGACACAAACACACCTATTGGATGCTCAAGATTGGTTAAAAACCCTAGTTGGACAAGAATAAGTCTAGGGAGGACGAAAATGACCTAAATGTACATCCAATGACACAAACACACCTATTGGATGCACAAGATTGGTTAAAAACCCTAATTGGACAAGAATAAGTCTAGGAAGGACGAAAATGACCTAAATGTACATCAAATGACACAAACACACCTATTGGATGCTCAAGATTGGTTAAAAACCCTAGTTGGAAAAGCATAACTCTAGAGAGGACGAAAAAGAGCTAAATGTTCATCCAATGACACAAACACACCGATTGGATGCACAAGATTGGTTAAAAACCCTAATTGGACAAGAATAAGCCTAGGGAAGACGAAAATCACCTTAATGTTCATCCAATGACACCAACACACCTATTGGATGCGCAAGATTGGGGAGGACGAAAATGACCTAATTGTTCATCCACTGACACAAATGAACTGTTGGGATCACAAGATTGGTTAAACCCCTAATTGGACTAGAATAAACCTAGGGAGGACGAAAATGACCTAATTGTTCATCCACTGACACAAATGAACTGTTGGGATCACAAGATTGGTTAAACCCCTAATTGGACTAGAATAAACCTAGGGAGGACGAAAATGACCTAATTGTTCATCCACTGACACAAATGAACTGTTGGGATCACAAGATTGGTTAAACCCCTAATTGGACTAGAATAAACCTAGGGAGGACGAAAATGACCTAATTGTTCATCCACTGACACAAATGAACTGTTGGGATCACAAGATTGGTTAAACCCCTAATTGGACTAGAATAAACCTAGGGAGGACGAAAATGACCTAATTGTTCATCCACTGACACAAATGAACTGTTGGGATCACAAGATTGGTTAAACCCCTAATTGGACTAGAATAAACCTAGGGAGGACGAAAATGACCTAATTGTTCATCCACTGACACAAATGAACTGTTGGGATCACAAGATTGGTTAAACCCCTAATTGGACTAGAATAAACCTAGGGAGGACGAAAATGACCTAAATGTTCATCCAATGACACAAACACACATATTGGATGCACAAGATTTGTAAAAAAAACCACAATTGGAATAGAATTATTCTAGGTAGGACGAAAATGACCTAAATGTTCATCCAATGACTTAAAAGAACTTATTGAATGCACAAGATTGGTTAAAAACCCTAATTGGGCCAGAATATGCCTAGGGATGACGAAAATGACCTAAATGTTCATCCAATGACACCAACACACCTATTGGATGCTCAAGATTGGTTAAAAACCCTAGTTGGAAAAGCATAAGTCTAGAGAGGACCAAAATGACCTAAATGTTCATTAAATGACACAAACACACCTATTGGATGCACAAGATTGGTTAAACCCCTAATTGGACTAGAATAAACCTAGGGAGGACGAAAATGACCTAAATGTTCATCCAATGACACAAACACACCTATTGGATGCACAAGATTGGTTAAAAACCCTAGTTGGACAAGAATAAATCTAGGAAGGACGAAAATGACCTAAATGTTCATCCAATGACACAAAAGAACTTATTGGATGCACAAGATTGGTTAAAAACCCTAACTGGGCCAGAATAAGCCTAGGGAGAACGAAAATGACCTAAATGTTCAACCAATGACACTAACACACCTATTGGTTGCACAAGATTGGTTAAAAACCCTAATAGGACAGGAATAAACCTAGGGAGAAAGAAAGTGACCTAAATGTACATCCAATGACACAAACACACCTATTGGATGCCCAAGATTGGTAAAAAAAACCCTAATTGGACTAGAATAAACCTAGGGAGGACGAAAATGACCTAGATGTTCATCCAAAGACACAAATGAACTTATTGGGTGAACAAGATTGGTTATAAACCCTAGTTAGACAAGCATAAGTCGAGGGAGCACGAAAGTGATCTAAGTGTTCAACCAATGACACAAACACACTGATTGGATTCACAAGATTGGTTAAAAACCCTAATAGGACTGAAATAAACCTATGGAGGAAGAAAATGACCTAAATGTTCATCTAATGACACAGATAAACTTGTTGAATGCACAAGATTGGTTAAAAACCCTAATTGGACAAGAATAAGCCAATGGAGGACGAAAGTAACCTAAATATTTATCCAATGACACAAACACACCTATTGGATGCACAAGATTGGTTAAAAACCCTAGTTGGACAAGCATAAGTCTAGGGAGCACGAAAATGACCTAAATGTTCAACCACTGACACAAACGCTCCTATTGGACGCACAAGATTGGTTAAAAATCCAAATTGGACAAGAATAACTCAAGGGAGGACGAAAATTACCTAAATGTTCATCCAATGACACAAACACACCTATTGGATGCACAAGATTGGTTAAAAACCCTAGTTGGACAAGAATAAGTCTAGGGAGGACGAAAATGACCTAAATGTTCATCCACTGACACAAATGAACTTACTGGATGCACAAGATTGGTTAAAACCCTAGTTGGACAAGAATAAGCCTAGGGAGGACGAAAATGACCTAAATGTACATCCAATGACACAAACACACCTATTGGATGCACAAGATTGGTTAAAAACCCTAGTTGGACAAGCTTAAGTCTAGGGAGGACGAAAATGACCTAAATGTTCATCCAATGACACAAACACACATATTGGATGCACACGATTGGTAAAAAAACCATAATTGGAATAGAATTATTCTAGGTAGGACGAAAATGACCTAAATGTTCATCCAATGACACAAACGAACTTATTGAATGCACAAGATTGGTTAAAAACCCTAATTGGACAAGAATAAGCCAAGGGAAGACGAAAATTACCTAAATGTTCATCCAATGACACAAACACACCTATTGGATGCACAAGATTGGTTAAAAACCCTAGTTGGACAAGC
>NC_021164.2:35953982-35957651 GCF_000331145.2 Cicer arietinum
GTTAAAAACCCTAATTGGACAAGAATAAGCCAATGGAGGACGAAAATGACCTAAATGTTTATCCAATGACACAAAAGAACTTATTGGATGCACAAGATTGTTCAAAAACGCTAATTGGACCAGATTAAGCCTTGGGAGGACGAAAATGAACTAAATGTTTATCCAATGACACAAACACACCGATTGGATGCACAAGATTGATTAAAAACCCTAATAGGACTTGAATAAACCTAGGGAGGAAGTAAATGACCTAAATGTTCATCTAATGACACAAATAAACTTATTGAATGCACAAGACTGGTTAAAAACCCTAATTGGACAAGAATAAGCCAATGGAGGACGCAAATGACCTAAATGTTTATCCAATGACACAAACACACCAATTGGATGCAGAAGATTGGTTAAAAACCCTAATTGGACTAGAATAAGCCAAGGGAAGACGAAAATTATCTAAATGTTCATCCAATGACACAAACACACCTATTGGATGCACAAGATTGGTTAAAAACCCTAGTTGGACAAGCATAATTCAAGGGAGGACGAAAATGACCTAAATGTTCATCCAATGACTCAAACACACCTACTGGATGCACAAGTTTGGTTAAAAACCCTAATTGGACAAGAATAAGCCTAGGAAGGACGAAAATGACCTAAATGTACATCCAATGACACAAACACACCGATTGGATGCACAAGATTGCTAAACACCCTAATTGGACAAGAATAAGCCTAGGAAGGACGAAAATGACCTAAATGTTTATCCAATGACACAAAAGAACTTATTGGATGCACAAGATTGGTTAAAAACCCTAATTGGACAAGAATAAGCCTAGGAAGAATGAAAATGACCTAAATGTACATCCAATGACACAAACACACCTATTCGATGCACCAGATTGGTAAAAAAACACCAATTGGACTAGAATAATTCTAGGGAGGACGAAAATGACCTAAATGTTCATCCAATGACACAAAAGAACTTATTGGATGCACAATAATGGTTAAAAACCCTAATTGGACCAGAATAAGCCTTGGGAGGACGAAAATGACCTAAATGTTTATCCCATGACACAAACACACCGATTGGATGCACAAGATAGGTTAAAAACCCTAATAGGACTGGAATAAACCTAGGGAGGGAGAAAATGACCTAAAAGTTCATCTAATGACACAAATAAACTTATTGAATGCACAAGACTGGTTAAAAACCCTAATTGGACAAGAATAAGCCAGTGGAGGACGAAATGGACCTAAATGTTTATCCAATGACACAAACACAACTATTGGATGCACAAGATTGGTTTAAAACCCTAGTTGGACAAGCATAAGTCTAGGGAGCACGAAAATAACCTAAATGTTCAACCAATGGCACAAACGCACCTATTGGACGCACAAGATTGGTTAAAAACCCTAATTGGACAAGAATAAGCCAAAGGAGGACGAAAATTACCTAAATGTTCATCCAATGACACAAACACACCTATTGGATGCACAAGAATGGTTAAAACCCCTAGTTGGACAACAATATGTCTAGGGAGGACGAAAATGACTTAAATGTTCATCCAATGACACAAATGAACTTACTGGATGCACAAGATTGGTTAAAACCCTAATTGGACAACAATAAGCTTTGGGAGGACGAAACAGACCTAAATGTTCATCCAATGACACAAACACACCTATTGGATGCACAAGATTGGTTAAAAATCCTAATTGGACTAGAATAAACCTTGGGAGGACGAAAATGACCTAAATATTCATCGAAAGACACAAATGAACTTGTTGGATGAACAAGATTGGTTAAAAACCCTTATTGGAAAAGAATAAGCCTAGGGAGGACGAAAATGAACTAAATGTACATCCAATGACACAAACACACTTATTGGATGCACAAGATTGGTTAAAAACCTTAGTTGGACTAGCATAAGTCTAGGGAGGACGAAAATTACCTAAATATTCATCCAATGACACAAACAAACCTATTGGATGCGCAAGATTGGTTAGAAACCTTAATTGGACTAGAATAAACCTAGGGATGATGAAAATGATCTAAGTGTTCATCCAATGACACAAATGAACTTATTGGATCACAAGATTGGTTAAAAACCCTAGTTGGACAAGAATAAGTCTAGGAAGGATGAAAATGACCTAAATGTACATCCAATGACACAAACACACCTATTGGATGCACAAGATTGGTTAAACCCCTAATTGGACTAGAATAAACCTAGGGAGGACGAAAATGACCTAAATGTTCATCCAATGACACAAACACACCTATTAGATGCACAAGATTGGTTAAAAACCCTAGTTGGACAAGAATAAGTCTAGGAAGGACGAAAATGACCTAAATGTTCATCCAATGACACAAAAGAACTTATTGGATGCACAAGATTGGCTAAAAACCCTAATTGGGCCAGAATAAGCCTAGGGAGAAAGAATATGACCTAAATGTTCATCCAATGACACTAACACACCTATTGGATGCACAAGATTGGTTAAAGTTGGACAAGAATAAGCCAAGGGAGGACGAAAATGACCTAAATATTCATCCAATGACACTAACACCCCTATTGGATGCACAAGATTGGTTAAAGTTGGACAAGAATAAGCCAAGGGAGGACGAAAATGACCTAAATATTCATCCAATGACACTAACACCCCTATTGGATGCACAAGATTGGTTAAAGTTGGACAAGAATAAGCCAAGGGAGGACGAAAATGACCTAAATGTTCATCCAATGACACTAACACACCTATTGGATGCACAAGATTGGTTAAAAAGCCTAATAGGACTGGAATAAACCTAGGGAGAAAGAAAGTGACCTAAATGTTCATCTAATGACACAAATGAACTTATTCAATGCACAAGATTGGATAAAAACCTTAATTGGACAAGAATAAGCCAATGGAGGACGAAAATGACCTAAATGTTTATCCAACGACACAAACACACCTATTGGATTCACAAGATTGGATAAAAACCCAAACAGGACTAGAATAAACCTAGGGAGGACGAAAATGACCTAAATGTTATTCCAATGACACAAACACACGTATTGGATGCACAAGATTGGTTAAAAACCCTAATAGGACTAGAATAAGCCTAGGGAGGACGAAAATGACCTAAATATTCATCCAATGACACAAACACGCCTATTGGATGCACAAGATTGGTTAAAAACCCTAATAGGACTAGAATAAGCCTAGGGAGGACGAAAATGACCTAAATATTCATCCAATGACACAAACACGCCTATTGGATGCACAAGATTGGTTAAAAACCCTAATAGGACTAGAATAAGCCTAGGGAGGACGAAAATGACCTAAATATTCATCCAATGACACAAACACGCCTATTGGATGCACAAGATTGGTTAAAAACCCTAATAGGACTAGAATAAGCCTAGGGAGGACGAAAATGACCTAAATGTTCATCCAATGACACAAATGAACTTATTGGATGGACAAGATTGGTTAAAAACCCTAATTGGACAAGAATATTCTTAGGGAGGACGAAAATGACCCAAATGTACATCAAATGACAAAAACACACCTATTGGATGCACAAGATTGGTTAAAAACCTTAGTTGGACAAGCATAAGTCAAGGGAGGACGAAAATGACCTAAATATTCATCCAATGACACAAACACGCCTATTGGATGCAC
>NC_021164.2:35958151-35964143 GCF_000331145.2 Cicer arietinum
AAGTCTAGGAAGGACGAAAATGACCTAAATGTTCATCCAATGACACAAAAGAACTTATTGGATTCAAAAGATTGGTCAAAAACCCTAATTGGACCAGAATAAGCCTTTGGAGGACCAAAATGACCAAAATGTTTATCCAATGACACAAACACACCGATTGGATGCCCAAGATTGGTTAAAAACCCTAATAGGACTGGAATAAACCTAGGGAGGAAGTAAATGACCTAAATGTTCATCTAATGAGACAAATAAACTTATTGAATGCACAAGACTGGTTAAAAACCCTAATAGGACTGGAATAAACCTAGGGAGGACGAAAATGACCTAAATGTTTATCCAATGACACAAATAAACTTATTGGATGCACAAGATTGGTTAAAAACCCTAGTTAGACAAGCATAAGTCTAGAGAGCACGAAAGTGACCTAAATGTTCAACCAATGACACAAACGCACCTATTGGACGCACAAGATTGGTTAAAAACCCTAATTGGAAAAGAATAAGCAAAGGGAAGACGAAAATTACCTAAATGTTCATCCAATGACACAAACACACCTATTGGATGCACAAGATTGGTTAAAAACCCTAGTTGGACAAGCATAAGTCTAGGGAGGACGAAAATGACATAAATGTTCATCCAATGACTCAAACACACCTAAAGGATGCACAAGTTTGGTTAAAAACCCTAATTGGACTTGAATAAACCTAGGGGGGACGAAAATGACCTAAATGTTCATCCAATGACACAAATGAACTTATTGGATGCACAAGAATGGTTAAAAACCCTAATGGGACCAGAATAAGCCTTGGGAGAACCAAAATGACCTAAATGTTTATCCAATGACACAAACACACCGATTGGATGCACAAGATTGGTTAAAAACCCTAATAGGACTGGAATAAACCTAGGGAGGAAGTAAATGACCTAAATGTTCATCTAATGAGACAAATAAACTTATTGAATGCACAAGATTGGTTAAAAACCCTAGTTAGACAAGCATAAGTTTAGGGAGCACGAAAGTGACCTAAATGTTCAACCAATGACACAAACGCACCTATTGGACGCACAAGATTGGTTAAAAACCCTAATTGGAAAAGAATAAGCCAAGGGAAGACCAAAATTACCTAAATGTTCATCCAATGACACAAACACACCTATTGGATGCACAAGATTGGTTAAAAACCCTAGTTGGACAAGCATAAGTCTAGGGAGGACGAAAATGACATAAATGTTCATCTAATGACTCAAACACACCTACTGGATGCACAAGTTTGGTTAATAACCCTAATTGGACTTGAATAAACCAAGGGGGGACGAAAATGACCTAAATGTTCATCCAATGACACAAATGAACTTATTGGATGCACAAGAATGGTTAAAAACCCTTATTGGACCTGAATAAGCCTTGGGAGAACGAAAATGACCTAAATGTTTATCCAATGACACAAACACACCGATTGGATGCACAAGATTGGTTAAAAACCCTAATTGGACAAGAATAAGCCAATGGAGGATGAAAATGACCTAAATGTTTATCCAATGACACAAACACACCGATTGGATGCACAAGATTGGTTAAAAACCCTAATTGGACAAGAATAAGCCAATGGAGGATGAAAATGACCTAAATGTTTATCCAATGACACAAACACACCGATTGGATGCACAAGATTGGTTAAAAACCCTAATTGGACAAGAATAAGCCAATGGAGGATGAAAATGACCTAAATGTTTATCCAATGACACAAACACACCGATTGGATGCACAAGATTGGTTAAAAACCCTAATAGGACTAGAATAAACCTAGGGAGGGACAAAATGACCTAAAAGTTCATCTAATGACACAAATAAACTTTTTGAATGCACAAGACTGGTTAAAAACCCTAATTGGACAAGAATAAGCCAATGGAGGATGAAAATGACCTAAATGTTTATCCAATGACACAAACACACCTATTGGATGCACAAGATTGGTTTAAAACCCTAGTTGGACAAGCATAAGTCTAGCGAGGACGAAAATGACCTAAATTTTCATCCAATGACACAAATGAATTTATTGGATGCACAAGATTGGTTAAAAACCCTAATTGGACAAGAATAAGCCTAGGGAGGACGAAAATGACCTAAATGTATATCCAATGATAGAAACACACCTATTGGATGCACCAGATTGGTTAAAAACCTTAGTTGGACAAGCATAAGTCTAGGGAGGACGAAAATGACCTAAATATTCGTCCAATGACACAAACACACCTATTGGATGCACAAGATTGGTAAAAAAAACCCTAATTGGACTAGAATAAACCTAGGGAGGACGAAAATGACCTAGATGTTCATCCAAAGACACAAATGAACTTATTAGATGAACAAGATTGGTTAAGAAGCCTAATTGGATAAGAATAAGCCTAGGGGGGACAAAAATGACCTAAATGTACATCCAATGACACAAACACACCTATTGGATGCACAAGATTTGTTAAAAACCCTAGTTGGACAACGATAAGTCTAGGGAGGACAAAAATGACCTAAGTGTTCACCCAATGACACAAACACACCTTTTGGATGCACAACATTGGTAAAAAATAAACCCTAATTGGACTAGAATAAACCTAGGGAGGACGAAAATGACGTAAATATTCATCCAATGACACAAATGAACTTATTGGATCACAAGATTGGTCAAGAACCCTAGTTGGACAAGAATAAGTCTAGGAAGGACGAAAATGACCTAAATGTTCATCAGATGACACAAAAGAACTTATTGGATGCACAAGATTGGTCAAAAACCCTAATTGGACCAGAATACGCCTTGGGAGGACGAAAATGACCTAAATGTTTATCCAATGACACAAACACACCGATTGGATGCACAAGATTGGTTAAAAACCCTAATATGACTGGAATAAACCTAGGGAGGGAGAAAATGATCTAAAAGTTCATCTAATGACACAAATAAACTTATTGAATGCACAAGACTTGTTAAAAACCCTAATTGGACAAGATTAAGCCAATGGAGGACGAAAATGACCTTAATTTTCATCCAATGACACAAAAGAACTTATTAGATGCACAAGATTGGTTAAAAACCCTAATTGGACCAGAATAAGCCTCGGGAGGACGAAAATGACCTGAACGTTTATCCAATGACACAAACACACCGATTGGATGCACAAGATTGGTTAAAAACCCTAATAGGACTGGAATAAACCTAGGGAGGGACAAAATGACCTAAAAGTTCATCTAATGACACAAATAAACTTATTGAATGCACAAGACTGGTTAAAAACCCTAATTGGACACGAATAAGCCAATGGAGGATAAAGATGACCTAAATGTTTATCCAATGACACAAACACACCGATTGGATGCACAAGATTGGTTAAAAACCCTAATAGGACTGGAATAAACCTAGGGAGGGACAAAATGACCTAAAAGTTCATCTAATGACACAAATAAACTTATTGAATGCACAAGACTGGTTAAAAACCCTAATTGGACAAGAATAAGCCAATGGAGGATAAAGATGACCTAAATGTTTATCCAATGACACAAACACACCTATTGGATGCACAAGATTGGTTTAAAACCCTAGTTGGACTAGAATAAACCTAGGTGGACGAAAATGACCTAAATGTTCATCCAATGACACAAATGAACTTATTGGATGCATAAGATTGGTTAAAAACCCTAATTGGACAAGAATAAGCTTAGGGAGGACGAAAATATCCCATAGTTTCATCTGATGACACAAATGAACTTATTTGATGCACAAGATTGGTTAAAAACCCTAATTGGATAAGAATAAGCCTAGGTGGACGAAAATGACCTAAATGTTCATCCAATGACACAAATGAATTTATTGGATGCACAAGATTGGTGAAAAAAACCCTAATTGGACTAGAATAAACCTAGGGAGGACGAAAATGACCTAAATGTTCATCCAATGACACAAACACACCTATTGGATGCACAAGATTGGTTAAAAACCCTAGTTATACAAGCATAAGTCTAGGGGGGGACAAAAATGACCTAAATGTTCATCCAATGACACAAACACACCTATTGGTTGCACAAGATTGGTAAAATACCCTAATTGGACTAGAATAAACCAAGGGAGGACGAAAATGACCTAAATGTTCATCCAATGACACAAATGAATTTATTGGATGCACAAGATTGGTTAAAAACCCTAATTGGACAAGAATAAGCCTAGGGAGGACGAAAATGACCCAAATGTATATCCAATGATAGAAACACACCTATTGGATGCACAAGATTGGTTAAAAACCTTAGTTGGACAAGCATAAGTCTAGGGAGGACGAAAATGACCTAAATATTCATCCAATGACACAAACACACCTATTGGATGCACAAGATTGGTGAAAAAAACCCTAATTGGACTAGAATAAACCTAGGGAGGACGAAAATGACCTAGATGTTCATCCAAAGACACAAATGAACTTATTAGATGAACAAGATTGGTTAAGAACCCTAATTGGATAAGAATAAGCCTAGGGGGGACGAAAATGACCTAAATGTACATCCAATGACACAAACACACCTATTGGATGCACAAGATTTGTTAAAAACCCTAGTTGGACAACGAGAAGTCTAGGGAGGACAAAAATGACCTAAATGTTCACCCAATGACACAAACACACCTTTGGGATGCACAACATTGGTAAAAAAATAAACCCTAATTGGACTAGAATAAACCTAGGGAGGACGAAAATGACGTAAATGTTCATCCAATAACACAAATGAACTTATTGGATCACAAGATTGGTCAAGAACCCTAGTTGGACAAGAATAAGTCTAGGAAGGACGAAAATGACCTAAATGTTCATCAGATGACACAAAAGAACTGATTGGATGCACAAGATTGGTCAAAAACCCAAATTGGACCAGAATACGCCTTGGGAGGACGAAAATGACCTAAATGTTTATCCAATGACACAAACACACTGATTGGATGCACAAGATTGGTCAAAAACCCTAATAGAACTGGAATAAACCTAGGGAGGAAGTAAATGACCTAAATGTTCATCTAATGAGACAAATAAACTTATTGAATGCACAAGACTGGTTAAAAACCCTAATTGGACAAGAATAAGCCAATGGAGGACGCAAATGACCTAAATGTTTATCCAATGACACAAACACACCTATTGGATGCACAAGATTGGTTAAAAACCCTAGTTAGGCAAGCATAAGTCTAGGGAGCACGAAAGTGACCTAAATGTTCAACCAATGACACAAACGCACCTATTGGACGCACAAGATTGGTTAAAAACCGTAATTGGACAAGAATAAGCCTAGGGAAGACAAAAATTACCTAAATGTTCATCCAATGACACAAACACACCTATTGGATGCACAAGATGGTTAAAAACCCTAGTTGGACAAGCATAAGTCTAGGGAGGCCGAAAATGACAAATGTTCATCCAATGACTCAAACAAACCTACTGGACGCACAAGTTTGGTTAAAAACCCTAATTGGACTTGAATAAACCTAGGGAGGACGAAAATGACCTAAATGTTCATCCAATGACACAAATGAAGTTATTGCCTGCACAAGATTGGTTAAAAACCCTAATTGGACAAGAATAAGCCTAGGGAGAACGAAAATGACCTAAATGTACATCCAATGACACAAACACACCTATTGGATGCACCAGATTGGTAAAAAACCCCAATTGGACTAGAATAATTCTAGGGAGGACGAAAATGACATAAATGTTCATCCAATGACACAAACACACCTATCGGATGCACAAGATTGGTTATTAAAACCATAATTGGACTAGAATAAACATAGGGAGGACGAAAATGACCTAAATGTTAATCCAATGACACAAATGAACTTATTGGATCATAAGATTGGTTAAAAACTCTAGTTGGACAAGAATAAGTTTAGGAAGGACGAAAATGACCTAAATGTTCATCCAATGACACAAAAGAACTTATTGGATGCACAAGAATGGTTAAAAA
>NC_021164.2:35964942-35969602 GCF_000331145.2 Cicer arietinum
TCATCCAATGACACAAACACACCTATTGGATGCACAAGATTGGTTAAAAACCCTAATTTGACTAGAATAAACCTAGGGTTGACGAAAATGACCTAAATGTTCATCCAATGACCCAAATGAACTTATTGGATGCATAAGATTTGTTAAAAACCCTAATTGGACAAGAATAAGCCTATGGAGTACGAAAGTGACCTAAATGTACATCCAATGACACAAACACACCTATTGGATGCACAAGATTGGTTAAAAACCCTAATTGGACCAGAATAAGCCTTGGGAGGACGAAAATGACCTAAATGTTTATCCAATGACACAAACACACCTATTGGATGCACAAGATTGGTTAAAAACCCTAATTGGACCAGAATAAGCCTTGGGAGGACGAAAATGACCTAAATGTTTATCCAATGACACAAACACACCTATTGGATGCACAAGATTGGTTAAAAACCCTAATTGGACCAGAATAAGCCTTGGGAGGACGAAAATGACCTAAATGTTTATCCAATGACACAAACACACCTATTGGATGCACAAGATTGGTTAAAAACCCTAATTGGACCAGAATAAGCCTTGGGAGGACGAAAATGACCTAAATGTTTATCCAATGACACAAACACACCTATTGGATGCACAAGATTGGTTAAAAACCCTAATTGGACCAGAATAAGCCTTGGGAGGACGAAAATGACCTAAATGTTTATCCAATGACACAAACACACCTATTGGATGCACAAGATTGGTTAAAAACCCTAATTGGACCAGAATAAGCCTTGGGAGGACGAAAATGACCTAAATGTTTATCCAATGACACAAACACACCTATTGGATGCACAAGATTGGTTAAAAACCCTAATTGGACCAGAATAAGCCTTGGGAGGACGAAAATGACCTAAATGTTTATCCAATGACACAAACACACCTATTGGATGCACAAGATTGGTTAAAAACCCTAATTGGACCAGAATAAGCCTTGGGAGGACGAAAATGACCTAAATGTTTATCCAATGACACAAACACACCTATTGGATGCACAAGATTGGTTAAAAACCCTAATTGGACCAGAATAAGCCTTGGGAGGACGAAAATGACCTAAATGTTTATCCAATGACA
This sequence comes from Cicer arietinum, assembly GCF_000331145.2. Taxonomy (NCBI): domain Eukaryota; kingdom Viridiplantae; phylum Streptophyta; class Magnoliopsida; order Fabales; family Fabaceae; genus Cicer; species Cicer arietinum. The sequence continues at coordinate 35,966,056 of NC_021164.2, forward strand.
CAAACACACCTATTGGATGCACAAGATTGGTTAAAAACCCTAATTGGACCAGAATAAGCCTTGGGAGGACGAAAATGACCTAAATGTTTATCCAATGACACAAACACACCTATTGGATGCACAAGATTGGTTAAAAACCCTAATTGGACCAGAATAAGCCTTGGGAGGACGAAAATGACCTAAATGTTTATCCAATGACACAAACACACCTATTGGATGCACAAGATTGGTTAAAAACCCTAATTGGACCAGAATAAGCCTTGGGAGGACGAAAATGACCTAAATGTTTATCCAATGACACAAACACACCTATTGGATGCACAAGATTGGTTAAAAACCCTAATTGGACCAGAATAAGCCTTGGGAGGACGAAAATGACCTAAATGTTTATCCAATGACACAAACACACCTATTGGATGCACAAGATTGGTTAAAAACCCTAATTGGACCAGAATAAGCCTTGGGAGGACGAAAATGACCTAAATGTTTATCCAATGACACAAACACACCTATTGGATGCACAAGATTGGTTAAAAACCCTAATTGGACCAGAATAAGCCTTGGGAGGACGAAAATGACCTAAATGTTTATCCAATGACACAAACACACCTATTGGATGCACAAGATTGGTTAAAAACCGTAATTGGACCAGAATAAGCCTTGGGAGGACGAAAATGACCTAAATGTTTATCCAATGACACAAACACACCGATTGGATGCCCAAGATTGGTTAAAAACCCTAATATGACTGAATAAACCTAGGGAGGGAGAAAATGACCTAAAAGTTCATCTAATGACACAAATAAACTTATTGAATGCACAAGACTGGTTAAACACCCTAATGGGACAAGAATAAGCCAAGGGAGGACGAAAATGACCTAGATGTTCATCCAATGACACAAATGAACTTATTGGATACACAAGATTGGTTTAAAACCCTAGTTGGACAAGCATAAGTCTAGGGAGGACGAAAATGACCTAGATGTTCATCCAATGACACAAATGAACTTATTGGATACACAAGATTGGTTTAAAACCCTAGTTGGACAAGCATAAGTCTAGGGAGGACGAAAATGACCTAAATGTTCATCTAATGACACAAATAAACTTATTGAATGCACAAGACTGGTTAAAAACCCTAATTGGACAAGAATAAGCCAATGGACGACGAAAATGACCTTAATATTTATCCAATGACACAAACACACCTATTGGAGGCACAAGATTGGTTTAAAACCCTAGTTGGACAAGCATAAGTCTAGGGAGGAAGAAAATGACCTAAATATTCATCCAATGACACAAACACACCTATTGGATGCACAAGATTGGTTAAAAACCCTAATTTGACTAGAATAAACCTAGGGTGGACGAAAATGACCTAAATGTTCATCCAATGACACAAATGAACTTCTTGGATGCATAAGATTTGTTAAAAACCCTAATTGGACAAGAATAAGCCTATGGAGTACGAAAATGACCTAAATGTACATCCAATGACACAAACACACCTATTGGATGCACAAGATTGCTTAAAAACCCTAGTTGGCCAAGCATAAGTCTAGGGAGAACGAAAATGACCTAAATGTTCATCCAATGTCACAAACACACCTATTGGATGCACAAGATTGGTTAAAAACCTTATTTGGACAAGCATAAGTCTAGGGAGGACGAAAATGACCTAAATATTCATCCAATGTCACAAACACACCTATTGGATGCACAAGATTGGTAAAAAAAACCCTAATTGGACTAGAATAAACCTTGGGAGGACTAAAATGACCTAGATGTTAATCCAAAGACACAAATGAACTTATTGGATGAACAAGATTGGTTAAGAACCCTAATTGGACAAGAATAAGCCTAGGGGGGACGAAAATGACCTAAATGCACATCCAATGACATAAACACACCTATTGGATGCAGAAGATTTGTTAAAAACCCTAGTTGGACAAGGATAAGTCTAGGGAGGACGAAAATTACCTAAATGTTCATCCAATGACACAAACACACCTATTGAATGCACAAGATTGGTTAGAAACCCTAACTAGACTAGAATAAACCTAGGGAGGACGAAAATGACCTAAATGTTCATCCAATGACACAAAAGAACTTATTGGATGCACAACATTGGTTAAAAACCCTAATTGGACCAGAATCAGCCTTGAGAGAACGAAAATGACCTAAATGTTCATCGAAAGACACAAATGAACTTATTGGATGCACAAGATTGGTTAAAAACCCTAATTGGACAAGAATAAGCCTAGGGAGGACGAAAATTACCTAAATGTACATCCAATGACATAAACACACCTATTGGATGCACTAGTTTGGTAAAAAAATCCCAATTGGGATAGAATAATTCTAGGGAGGACAAGAATGACCTAAATGTTCACCCAATGACACAACCACACCTATTGGATGCACAAGATTGGTAAAAAATAAACCCTAATTAGACTAGAAAAAACCTAGGGAAGACGAAAATGACCTAAATGTTCATCCAATGACACAAATGAACTTACTGGATGCACAAGATTGGTAAAAAAAACCCTAATTGGACTAGAATAAACCTAGGGAGGACGAAAATGACCTAAATGTTCATCCAATGACACAAATGAACTTACTGGATGCACAAGATTGGTAAAAAAAACCCTAATTGGACTAGAATAAACCTAGGGAGGACGAAAATGACCTAAATGTTCATCCAATGACACAAATGAACTTATTGGATGCATAAGATTTGTTAAAAACCCTAATTGGACAAGAATAAGCCTAGGGAGGATGAAAATGACCTAAATGTACATCCAATGACATAAACACAACTATTGGATGCTCTAGTTTGGTATGAAAATCCCAATTGGACTAGAAGAACTAGGGAGGACAAGAATGACCTAAATGTTCACCCAATGACATAAACACACCTATTGGATGCACAAGAATGGTAAAAAATAAACCCTAATTAGACTAGAATAAACCTAGGGAGGACGAAAATGACCTAAATGTTCATCCAATGACACAAATGAACTTATTGGATCACAAGATTGGTCAAGAACCCTAGTTGGACAAGAATAAGTCTAGGAAGGACGAAAATGACCTAAATGCTTATCCAATGACACAAAAGAACTTATTGGATGCACAAGATTGGTTAAAAACCGTAATTCGACCAGAATAAGCCTTGGGAGGACGAAAATGACCTAAATGTTTATCCAATGACACAAACACACCGATTGGATGCATAAGATAGGTTAAAAACCCTAGTAGGACTGGAATAAACCTAGGGAGGAAGTAAATGACCTAAATGTTCATCTAATGACACAAATAAACTTATTGAATGCATAAGACTGGTTAAAAACCCTAATTGGACAAGACTAAGCCAATGGAGGGCGAAAATGACCTAAATGATTATCCAATGACACAAACACACCTATTGGATGCACAAGATTGGTTTAAAACCCTATTTGGACAAGCATAAGTATAGGGAGCACGAAAATGACCTAAATGTTCAACCAATGACACAAACGCACCTATTGGACGCACAAGATTGGTTAAA
>NC_021164.2:35970025-35972117 GCF_000331145.2 Cicer arietinum
GATTGGTTAAAAACCCTAATTGGACAAGAATAAGCCTAGGGAGAATGAAAATGACCTAAATGTACATCCAATGACACAAACACACCTATTGGATGCACCAGATTGGTAAAAAAACCCCAATTGGACTAGAATAATTCTAAGGAGGACGAAAATGACCTAAATGTTCATCCAATGACACAAATGAACTTATTGGATCACAAGATTGGTTAAAAACTCTAGTTGGACAAGAATAAGTCTAGGAAGGACGAAAATGACCTAAATGTTCATCCAATGACACAAAAGAACTTATTGGCTGCACAAGAATGGTTAAAAACCGTAATTCGACCAGAATCAGCCATGGGAGGACTAAAATGACCTAAATATTCATCCAATGACACAAACACACCGATTGGATGCACAAGATTGGTTAAAAACTCTAGTTGGACAAGAATAAGTCTAGGGAGGACGAAAATGACCTAAATGTACATCCAATGACATAAACACACCTATTGGATGCACCAGATTGGTTCAAAAACCCTAGTTGGACAAGGATAAGTCAAGGGAGGACGAAAATTACCTAAATGTTCATCCAATGACTCTAAGGAGGACGAAAATGACCTAAATGTACATCCAATGACATAAACACACCTATTGGATGCACCAGATTGGTTCAAAAACCCTAGTTGGACAAGGATAAGTCAAGGGAGGACGAAAATTACCTAAATGTTCATCCAATGACTCTAAGGAGGACGAAAATGACCTAAATGTACATCCAATGACATAAACACACCTATTGGATGCACCAGATTGGTTCAAAAACCCTAGTTGGACAAGGATAAGTCAAGGGAGGACGAAAATTACCTAAATGTTCATCCAATGACTCTAAGGAGGACGAAAATGACCTAAATGTACATCCAATGACATAAACACACCTATTGGATGCACCAGATTGGTTCAAAAACCCTAGTTGGACAAGGATAAGTCAAGGGAGGACGAAAATTACCTAAATGTTCATCCAATGACTCTAAGGAGGACGAAAATGACCTAAATGTACATCCAATGACATAAACACACCTATTGGATGCACCAGATTGGTTCAAAAACCCTAGTTGGACAAGGATAAGTCAAGGGAGGACGAAAATTACCTAAATGTTCATCCAATGACTCTAAGGAGGACGAAAATGACCTAAATGTACATCCAATGACATAAACACACCTATTGGATGCACCAGATTGGTTCAAAAACCCTAGTTGGACAAGGATAAGTCAAGGGAGGACGAAAATTACCTAAATGTTCATCCAATGACTCTAAGGAGGACGAAAATGACCTAAATGTACATCCAATGACATAAACACACCTATTGGATGCACCAGATTGGTTCAAAAACCCTAGTTGGACAAGGATAAGTCAAGGGAGGACGAAAATTACCTAAATGTTCATCCAATGACTCTAAGGAGGACGAAAATGACCTAAATGTACATCCAATGACATAAACACACCTATTGGATGCACCAGATTGGTTCAAAAACCCTAGTTGGACAAGGATAAGTCAAGGGAGGACGAAAATTACCTAAATGTTCATCCAATGACTCTAAGGAGGACGAAAATGACCTAAATGTACATCCAATGACATAAACACACCTATTGGATGCACCAGATTGGTTCAAAAACCCTAGTTGGACAAGGATAAGTCAAGGGAGGACGAAAATTACCTAAATGTTCATCCAATGACTCTAAGGAGGACGAAAATGACCTAAATGTACATCCAATGACATAAACACACCTATTGGATGCACCAGATTGGTTCAAAAACCCTAGTTGGACAAGGATAAGTCAAGGGAGGACGAAAATTACCTAAATGTTCATCCAATGACTCTAAGGAGGACGAAAATGACCTAAATTTTATCCAATGACACAAATGCACCTATTGGATGCACAAGATTGCTTTAAAACCAAAGTTTGACAAGCATAAGTCTAGGGAGGACGAAAATGACCTAAATATTCATCCAATGACACAAACACACCTATTGGATGCACAAGATTGGTTAAAAACCCTAATTTGACTAGAATAAGCCTAGGGTGGACGAAAATGACCTAAATGTGCATCCAATG
>NC_021164.2:35973875-35974247 GCF_000331145.2 Cicer arietinum
AAGATTGGTAAAAAATAAACCCTAATTAGACTAGAATAAACCTAGGGAGGACGAAAATGACCTAAATGTTCATCCAATAACACAAATGAACTTATTGGATCACAAGATTGGTCAAGAACCCTAGTTGGACAAGAATAAGTCTAGGGAGGACGAAAATGACCTAAATGTTTATCCAATGACACAAATGAACTTACTGGATGCACAAGATTGGTTAAAAACCCTAATTGTACAAGAATAAGCCTACGTAGAACGAAAATAACCTAAATGTACATCCAATGACACAAACACACCTATTGGATGCACCAGATTGGTAAAAAACCCCAATTGGACTAGAATAATTCTAGGGAGGACGAAAATGACCTAAATGTTCAT
>NC_021164.2:35974383-35974822 GCF_000331145.2 Cicer arietinum
CTAGGAAGGACGAAAATGACCTAAATGTTCATCCAATGACACAAAAGAACTTATTGGATGCACAAGAATGGTTAAAAACCGTAATTCGACCAGAATCAGCCATGGGAGGACGAAAATGACCTAAATGTTTTTTCCAATGACACAAACACACCGATTGGATGCACAAGATTGGTTAAAAACCCAAATAGGACTGGAATAAACCTAGGGAGGGAGAAAATGACCAAAAAGTTCATCTAATGACACAAATAAACTTATTGAATGCACAAGACTGGTTAAAAACCCTAATTGGACAAAAATAAGCCAATGGAGGACGAAAATGACCTAAATTTTATCCAATGACACAAATGCACCTATTGGATGCACAAGATTGCTTTAAAACCCTAGTTGGACAAGCATAAGTCTAGGGAGGACGAAAATGACCTAAATATTCATCCAATGA
>NC_021164.2:35974983-35976739 GCF_000331145.2 Cicer arietinum
CCAATGGAGGACGAAAATGACCTAAATGTACATCCAATGACACAAACACACCAATTGGATGCACAAGATTGGTTAAAAACCCTAGTTGGACAAGCATAAGTCTAGGGAGGACGAAATTGACCTAAATGTTCATCCAATGACACAAACACACCTATTGGATGCACAAGATTGGTTAAAAACCTTATTTCAAAAGGCATAAGTCTAGGGAGGACGAAAATGACCTAAATATTCATCCAATGTCACAAACACACCTAATGGATGCACAAGATTGGTAAAAAATAAACCCTAATTAGACTAGAATAAACCTAGGGAGGACGAAAATGACCTAAATATTCATCCAATGACACAAATGAACTTATTGGATGCACAAGATTGGTAAAAAATAAACCCTAATTAGACTAGAATAAACCTAGGGAGGACGAAAATGACCTAAATATTCATCCAATGACACAAATGAACTTATTGGATGCACAAGATTGGTAAAAAATAAACCCTAATTAGACTAGAATAAACCTAGGGAGGACGAAAATGACCTAAATATTCATCCAATGACACAAATGAACTTATTGGATGCACAAGATTGGTAAAAAATAAACCCTAATTAGACTAGAATAAACCTAGGGAGGACGAAAATGACCTAAATATTCATCCAATGACACAAATGAACTTATTGGATGCACAAGATTGGTAAAAAATAAACCCTAATTAGACTAGAATAAACCTAGGGAGGACGAAAATGACCTAAATATTCATCCAATGACACAAATGAACTTATTGGATGCACAAGATTGGTAAAAAATAAACCCTAATTAGACTAGAATAAACCTAGGGAGGACGAAAATGACCTAAATATTCATCCAATGACACAAATGAACTTATTGGATGCACAAGATTGGTAAAAAATAAACCCTAATTAGACTAGAATAAACCTAGGGAGGACGAAAATGACCTAAATATTCATCCAATGACACAAATGAACTTATTGGATGCACAAGATTGGTAAAAAATAAACCCTAATTAGACTAGAATAAACCTAGGGAGGACGAAAATGACCTAAATATTCATCCAATGACACAAATGAACTTATTGGATGCACAAGATTGGTAAAAAATAAACCCTAATTAGACTAGAATAAACCTAGGGAGGACGAAAATGACCTAAATATTCATCCAATGACACAAATGAACTTATTGGATGCACAAGATTGGTAAAAAATAAACCCTAATTAGACTAGAATAAACCTAGGGAGGACGAAAATGACCTAAATATTCATCCAATGACACAAATGAACTTATTGGATGCACAAGATTGGTAAAAAATAAACCCTAATTAGACTAGAATAAACCTAGGGAGGACGAAAATGACCTAAATATTCATCCAATGACACAAATGAACTTATTGGATGCACAAGATTGGTAAAAAATAAACCCTAATTAGACTAGAATAAACCTAGGGAGGACGAAAATGACCTAAATATTCATCCAATGACACAAATGAACTTATTGGATGCACAAGATTGGTTAAAAACCCTAATAGGACTGGAATAAACCTAGGGAGGAAGTAAATGACCTAAATGTTGATCTCATGACACAAAAAAACTTATTGAATGCACAAGACTGGTTAAAAACCCTAATTGGACAAGAATAAGCCAATGGAGGGCGAAAATGACCTAAATGATTATCCAATGACACAAACACACCTATTGGATGCACACGATTGGTTAAAAACCCTAATTTGACAAGAATAAGCCTAGGGA
>NC_021164.2:35977246-36015277 GCF_000331145.2 Cicer arietinum
AATGAACTTATTGGATGCATAAGATTGGTTTAAAACCCTATTTGGACAAGCATAAGTATAGGGAGCACGAAAATGACCTAAATGTTCAACCAATGACACAAACGCACCTATTGGACGCACAAGATTGGTTTAAAACCTTAATTGGACAAGAATAAGCCATGGGAAGACGAAAATTACCTAAATGTTCATCCAATGACACAAACACACCTATTGGATGCACCAGATTGGTAAAAAACCCCAATTGGACTAGAATAATTCTAGGGAGGACGAAAATGACCTAAATGTTCATCCAATGACACAAATGAACTTATTGGACGCACAAGATTGGTTTAAAACCTTAATTGGACAAGAATAAGCCTAGGGAGGACGAAAATGACCTAAATGTTCATCCAATGACACAAATGAACTTATTGGACGCACAAGATTGGTTTAAAACCTTAATTGGACAAGAATAAGCCTAGGGAGGACGAAAATGACCTAAATGTTCATCCAATGACACAAATGAACTTATTGGACGCACAAGATTGGTTTAAAACCTTAATTGGACAAGAATAAGCCTAGGGAGGACGAAAATGACCTAAATGTTCATCCAATGACACAAATGAACTTATTGGACGCACAAGATTGGTTTAAAACCTTAATTGGACAAGAATAAGCCTAGGGAGGACGAAAATGACCTAAATGTTCATCCAATGACACAAATGAACTTATTGGACGCACAAGATTGGTTTAAAACCTTAATTGGACAAGAATAAGCCTAGGGAGGACGAAAATGACCTAAATGTTCATCCAATGACACAAATGAACTTATTGGACGCACAAGATTGGTTTAAAACCTTAATTGGACAAGAATAAGCCTAGGGAGGACGAAAATGACCTAAATGTTCATCCAATGACACAAATGAACTTATTGGACGCACAAGATTGGTTTAAAACCTTAATTGGACAAGAATAAGCCTAGGGAGGACGAAAATGACCTAAATGTTCATCCAATGACACAAATGAACTTATTGGACGCACAAGATTGGTTTAAAACCTTAATTGGACAAGAATAAGCCTAGGGAGGACGAAAATGACCTAAATTTTATCCAATGACACAAATGCACCTATTGGATGCACAAGATTGGTTGAAAACCCTAATTTGACTAGAATAAGCCTAGGGTGCACGAAAATGACCTAAATGTTCATCCAATGACACAAATGAACTTATTGGATGCATAAAATTTGTTAAAAACCCTAATTGGACAAGAATAAGCCTACGGATTACGAAAATGACCTAAATGTACATCCAATGACACAAACACACAAATTGGATGCACAAGATTGGTTAAAAACCCTAGTTGGACAAACTTAAGTCTAGGGAGGACGAATTTGACCTAAATGTTCATCCAATGACACAAACACACCTATTGGATGCACAAGATTGGTTAAACACCTTATTTAGACAAGCATAAGTCTAGGGAGGACGAAAATGACCTAAATATTCATCCAATGTCACAAACACACCTATTGGATGCACAAGATTGGTAAAAAAAACCCCTAATTGGACTAGAATAAACCTAGGGAGGACGAAAATGACCTAGATGTTCATCCAAAGGCACAAATGAACTTATTGGATGAACAAGATTGGTTAAGAACCCTAATTGGACAAGAATAAGCCTAGGGGGGACGGAAATGACCTAAATGTACATCCAATGACATAAACACACCTATTGGATGCACTAGTTTGGTAAAAAAATCCCAATTGGACTAGAATAATTCTAGGGAGGACAAGAATGACCTAAATGTTCACCCAATGACACAAACACACCTATTGGATGCACAAGATTGGTAAAAAATAAACCCTAATTAGACTAGAACAAACCTAGGGATGACAAAAATGACCTAAATGTTCATCCAATGACACAAATGAACTTATTCGATCACAAGATTGGTCAAGAACCCTAGTTGGACAAGAATAAGTTTAGGAACGACGAAAATGACCTTAATGTTCATCCAATGACACAAAAGAACTTATTGGATGCACAAGATTGGTTAAAAACCCTAATTGGACCAGAATAAGCCTTGGGAGGACGAAAATGACCTAAATGTTTATCCAATGACACAAACACACCGATTGGATGCACAAGATTGGTTAAAAACCCTAATTGGACCAGAATAAGCCTTGGGAGGACGAAAATGACCTAAATGTTTATCCAATGACACAAACACACCGATTGGATGCACAAGATTGGTTAAAACCCTTAATAAGACTGGAATAAACTAGGGAGGAAGTAAATGACCTAAATGTTCATCTAATGACACAAATAAACTTATTGAATGCACAAGACTGGTTAAAAACCCTAATTGGACAAGAATAAGCCAATGGAGGGCGAAAATGACCTAAATGATTATCCAATGACACAAACACACCTATTGGATGCACAAGATTGGTTAAAAACCCTAGTTGGACAAGCATAAGTCTAGGGAGCACGAAAATGACCTAAATGTTCAACCAATGACACAAACGCACCTATTGGACGCACAAGATTGGTTAAAAACCTTAGTTGGACAAGAATAAGCCAAGGGAGGACGAAAATGACATAAATGTTAATCCAATGACTCAAACACTCCTACTGGATGCACAAGTTTGGTTAAAAACCCTAATTGGACTTGAATAAACCTAGGGAGGACGAAAATGACCTAAATTTTCATCCAATGACACAAATGAACTTACTGGATGCACAAGATTGGTTAAAAACCCTAATTGGACAAGAATAAGCCTAGGGAGAATGAAAATGACCTAAATGTACATCCAATGACACAAACACACCTATTGGATGCACAAGATTGGTTAAAAACCCTAATTGGACAAGAATAAGCCTAGGGAGAATGAAAATGACCTAAATGTACATCCAATGACACAAACACACCTATTGGATGCACAAGATTGGTTAAAAACCCTAATTGGACAAGAATAAGCCTAGGGAGAATGAAAATGACCTAAATGTACATCCAATGACACAAACACACCTATTGGATGCACCAGATTGGTAAAAAAACCCCAATTGGACTAGAATAATTCTAAGGAGGACGAAAATGATCTAAATGTTCATCCAATGACACAAATGAACTTATTGGATCACAAGATTGGTTAAAAACTCTAGTTGGACAAAAATAAGTCTAGGAAGGACGAAAATGACCTAAATGTTCATCCAATGACACAAAAGAACTTATTGGATGCACAAGAATGGTTAAAAGCCGTAATTTGACCAGAATAATCCTTGGGAGGACAAAAATGACCTAAATGTTTATCCAATGACACAAACACACCGATTGGATGCACAAGATTCGTTAAAAACCCTAATAGGACTGGATAAGCCAATGGAGGACGAAAATGACCTAAATGTTTATCCAATGACACAAACTCACCTATTGGATGCACAAGATTGATTTAAAACCCTAGTTGGACAAGCATAAGTCTAGGGAGGACTAAAATGACCTAAATGTTCATCCAATGACACAAACACACCGATTGGATGCACAAGATTGGTTAAAAACCCTAATTGGACTGGAATAAACCTAGGGAGGTAGTAAATGACCTAAATGTTCATCCAATTATTGGTTTAAAACCCTAGTTGGACAAGCATAAGTCTAGGGAGCACGAAAATGTCCTAAATGTTCAACCAATGACACAAACGCACCTATTGGACGCACAAGATTGGTTAAAAACCTTAATTGGACCAGAATAAACCAAGGGAGGACGAAAATGACCTAAATGTTCATCCAATGACACAAATGAACTTATTGGATGCATAAGATTGGTTAAAAACCCTAATTGGACAAGACTAAGCCTATGGAGTACGAAAATGACCTAAATGTACATCCAATGACACAAACACACCTATTCGAAGCACATGATTGGTAAAAACCCCAATTGGACTAGAATAATTCAAGGGAGGACGAAAATGACCTAAATGTTCATCCAATGACACAAACACACCTATTGGATTCTAAAGATTGGTTAAAAACCTTAGTTGGACAAGCATTAGTCTAGGGAGGACGAAAATGACCTAAATATTCATCCAATGACACAAACACACCTATTGGATGCACAAGATTGGTAAAAAAAAACCCTAATTAGACTAGAATAAACCTAGGGAGGACGAAAATGACCTGGATGTTCATCCAAAGACACTAATGAACTTATTGGATTAACAAGATTGGTTAAGAACCCTAATTGGACAAGAATAAGCCTAAAGGGGACGAAAATGACCTAAATGTACATCCAATGACACAAACACACCTATTGGATGCAGAAGATTTGTTAAAAACCCTAGTTGGACAAGGATAAGTCTAGGGAGGACGAAAATTACCTAAATGTTCATCCAATGAAACAAACACACCTATTGGATGCACAAGATTGGTTAGAAACCCTAACTAGACTAGAATAAACCTAGGGAGGACGAAAATGACCTAAATGTTCATCCAATGACACAAATGAACTTATTGGATCACAAGATTGGTTAAAAACTCTAGTTGGACAAGAATAAGTCTAGGAAGGATGAAAATGACCTAAATGTTCATCCAATGACACAAAAGAACTTATTGGATGCACAAGATTGGTAAAAAAATCCCAATTGGACTAGAATACTTCTAGGGAGGACAAAAATGACCTAAATGTTCACCCAATGACACAAACACACCCATTGGATGCACAAGATTGGTAAAAAATAAACCCTAGTTGAACAAGCATAAGTCTAGGGTGGACGAAAATGACATAAATGTTCATCCAATGACTCAAACACACCTACTAGATGCACAATTTTGGTTAAAAACCCTAATTGGACTTGAATAAACCTAGGGAGGACGAAAATGACCTAAATGTTCATCCAATGACACAAATGAACTTATTGGATGCACAAGATTGGTTAAAAACCCTAATTGGACAAGAATAAGCCTAGGGAGGACGAAAATGACCTAAATGTTCATCCAATGACACAAATGAACTTATTGGATGCACAAGATTGGTTAAAAACCCTAATTGCACAAGAATAAGCCTAGGGTGGACAAAAATGACCTAAAGGTTTATCCAATTACGCAAAAGAACTTATTGGATGCGCAAAATTGGTTAAAAACCCTAATTGGACAAGAATAAGCCTAGGGAGGACGAAAATGACCTAAATGAGGATCCAATGACACAAACACACCTATTGGATGTACAAGATTGGTTTAAAACCTTAGCTGGACAAGCATAAGTCTAGGGAGGACGAAAACGACCTAAATATTCATCCAATGACACAAACACACCTATTGGATGCACAAGATTGGCTAAAAACCCTAATTGCACAAGAATAAGCCTAAGGAGGACGAAAATGACCTAAATGTTCATCCAATGACACAAATGAACTTATTGGATCACAAGATTGGTTAAAAACCCTAATTGCACAAGAATAAGCCTAAGGAGGACGAAAATGACCTAAATGTACATCAAATGACACAAACACACCTATTGGATGCACAAGATTTGTGAAAAACCCTAGTTGGACAAGGATAAGTCTAGGGAGGACGAAAATTACCTAAATATTCATCCAATGACACAAACACCCCTATTTAATGCACAAGAATTGTTAGAAACCCTAACTAGACTAGAATAAACCTAGGGAGGACGAAAATGACCTAAATGTTCATCCAATGACACAAATGAACTTATTGGATCACAAGATTGGTTAAAAACCCTAGTTGGACAAGAATAAGTCTAGGAAGGACGGAAATGACCTAAATGTTCATCCAATGTCACAAAAGAACTTATTGGATGCACAACATTGGTTAAAAACCCTAATTGGACCAGAATAAGCCTTGGATGGACGAAAATGACCTAAATGTTCATCGAAAGAGACAAATGAACTTATTGGACGCACGAGATCGGTTAAAAACCCTAATCGGACAAGAATAAGCCAAGGCAGAACGAAAATGACCTAAATGTACATCCAATGACACAAACACACCTATTGGATGCACCAGATTGGTAAAAAATCCCCAGTTGGACTAGAATAATTGTAGGGAGGATGAAAATGACCTAAATGTTCATCCAATGACGCAAATGAACTTATTGGACCACAAGATTGGTTAAAAACCATAGTTGGACAAGAATAAGTCTAGGAAGGACGAAAATGACCTAAATGTTCATCCAATGACTCAAATTAACTTATTGGATGCACAAGATTGGTTAAAAACCCTAATTGGACAAGAATAAGCATAGGGAGGACGAAAATGACCTAAATGTTCATCCAATGACTCAAATTAACTTATTGGATGCACAAGATTGGTTAAAAACCCTAATTGGACAAGAATAAGCATAGGGAGGACGAAAATGACCTAAATGTTCATCCAATGACACAAACGAACTTATTGGATGAACAAGATTTGTTAAGAACCCTAATTGGACAAGAATAAGCCTAGAGTGAACGAAAATGACCTAAATGTACATCCAATGACACAAACACACCTATTGGATGCACAAGATTGGTAAAAAAAACCCTAATTGGACAAGAATAAGCATAGGGAGGACGAAAATGACCTAAATGTTCATCCAATGACACAAACACACCTATTGGTTGCACAAGATTGGTTAAATGCCCTAATTGGACTAGAATAAACCAAGGGAGGACGAAAATGACCTAAATGTTCATCCACTGACACAAATGAACTTCATGGATGCACAAGATTGGTTAAAAACCCTAATTGGACAAGAATAAGCCCAGGGAGGACGGAAATGACCTAAATGTACATCCAATGACACAAACAGACCTTTTGGAGGAACAAGACTGGCTAATAACCTTAGTTGGACAAGCATAAGTCTAGGGAGGACGAAAATGACCTAAATATTCATCCAATAACACAAACACACCTATTGGATGCACAAGATTGGTAAAAAAAACCCTAATTGGACAAGAATAAGCCTAGGGGGAACGAAAATGACCTAAATGTACATCCAATGACACAAACACACCTATTGGATGCACAAGATTTGTTAAAAACCCTAGTTGGACAAGGATAAGTCTAGGGAGGACGAAAATTACCTAAATATTCATCCAATGACACAAACACACCTATTGAATGCACAAGATTGGTTAGAAACCCTAACTAGACTAGAATAAACCTAGGGAGGACGAAAATGACCTAAATGTTCATCCAATGACACAAATGAACTTATTGGATCACAAGATTGGTTAAAAACCCTAGTTGGACAAGAATTAGTCTAGGAAGGATGAAAATGACCTAAATGTTCATCCAATGACACAAAAGAACTTATTGGATGCACAACATTGGTTAAAAACCCTAATTGGACCAGAATAAGCCTAGGATGGACAAAAATGACCTAAATGTTCATCGAAAGACACAAATGAACTTATTGGATGCACGAGATTGGTTAAAAACCCTAATCGGACAAGAATAAGCCAAGGGAGAACGAAAATGACCTAAATGTACATCCAATGACACAAACACACCTATTGGATGCACCAGAATGGTAAAAAAACCCCCAATTGGACTAGAATAATTGTAGGGATGATGAAAATGACCTAAATGTTCATCCAATGACGCAAATGAACTTATTGGACCACAAGATTGGTTAAAAACCCTAGTTCGACAAGAACAAGTTTAGGAAGGACGAAAATCACCTAAATGTTCATCCAATGACACAAATGAAATTATTGGATGAACAAGATTTGTTAAGAACCCTAATTGGACAACAATAAGCCTAGAGGGAACGAAAATGACCTAAATGTACATCCAGTGACACAAACACACCTATTGGATGCACAAGATTTGTTAAAAACCCTAGCTGGACAAGGATAAGTCTAGGGAAGACGAAAATGACCTAAATGTTCATCCAATGACACAAACACACCTATTGGTTGCACAAGATTGGTTAAATACCCTAATTGGACTAGAATAAACCAAGGGAGGACGAAAATGACCTAAATGTTCATCCACTGACACAAATGAACTTAATGGATGCACAAGATTGGTTAAAAACCCTAATTGGACTAGAATAAGTCTAGGATGGACGAAAATGACCAAAATGTTAGTCCAATGACACAAAAGAACTTATTGGATACACAACAATGGTTAAAAAACCTAATTGGACCAGAATAAGCCTTGGGAGGACGAAAATGACCTAAATGTTCATCGAAAGACACAAATGAACTTATTGGATGCACAAGATTGGTTAAAAAGCCTAATCCGATAAGAATAAGCCTAGGGAGGACAAAAATGACCAAAATGTACATCCAATGACACAAACACACCTATTGGATGCACCAGTTTGATAAAAAAATCCCAATTGGACTAGAATAATTCTAGGGAGGACAAAAATGACCTAAATGTTCACCCAATGACACAAACACACCTATTGGATGCACAAGATAGGTAAAAAATAAACCCTAACTGGACTACAATAAACTTAGGGAGGACGAAAATGACCTAAATGTTCATCCAATGACACAAATGAACTTTTTGGATCACAAGATTGGTTAAGTACCCTAGTTGGACAAGAATAAGTCTAGGAAGGACGAAAATGAGCTAAATGTTCATCCAATGACACAAAAGAACTTATTGAATGCACAAGATTGGTTAAAAACCCTAATTGGACCAGAATAAGCCTTGGGAGGACGAAAATGACCTAAATGTTTATCCAATGACACAAACATACCGATTGGATGCACAAGATTTGTTAAAAACCCTAATAGGACTGGAATAAACCTAGGGAGGAAGTAAATGACCTAAATGTTCATCTAATGACACAAATAAACTTATTGAATGCACAAGACTGGTTAAAAACACTAATTGGACAAGAATAAGCCAATGGAGGACAAAAATGACCTAAATGTTTATCCAATGACACAAACGCACCTATTGGACACACAAGATTGGTTAAAAACCCTAATTGGACAAGAATAAGCCAAGGGAAAACGAAAATTACCTAAATGTTCATCCAATGACACAAACACACCAATTGGATGCACTAGATTGGTTAAAAACCCTATTTGGACAAGCAGAAGTCTAGGGAGGACAAAAATGACCTAATGTTCATCCAATGACTCAAACACACCTACTGGATGCACAAGATTGGTTAAAAACCCTAATTAGACTAGAATAAACCTAGGGAGTACGAAAATGACTTAAATATTCATCCAATGACACAAATGAACTTATTGGATGCACAAGATTGGTTAAAAACCCTAATTGGACAAGAATAAGCCTAGGGAGAACGAAAATGACCTAAATTTACATCCAATGACACAAACACACCTATTGGATGCACCAGTCTGGTAAAAAAAACCCCAATTGGACTAGAATAATTGTAGGGAGGATGAAAATGACTTAAATGTTCATCCAATGACGCAAATGAACTTATTGGACCACAAAATTGGTTAAAAACCCTAGTTGGACAAGAATAAGTCTAGGAACGACGAAAATGACCTAAACGTTCATCCAATGACACAAATGAACTTATTAGATGCATAAGATTGGTGAAAAACCCTAATTGGACAAGAATAAGCCTTGGGAGGACGAGAATGATCTAAATGTTCATCCAATGACACAAAGGCACCTATTCGATGCACAAGATTGGTTAAAAACCCTAATTGGACTATAATACACCTAGCGAGGAAGAAAATGACCTAAATGTACATCCAGTGACACAAACACACCTATTGGATGCACAAGATTGGTTAAAAACCCTAGTTGGACAAGCATAAGTCTAGGGAGGACGAAAATGACCTAAATGTTCATCCAATGACACAAACACACCTAATGGATGCACAAGATTGGTAAAAAAAACCCTAATTGGACTAGAATAAACCTAGGGAGGACGAGAAGGACCTAAATGTTCATCCAATGACACAAATGAACATATTGGATCACAAGATTGGTTAAAATCTCTAGTTGGACAAGAATAAGTCTAGGAAGGACGAAAATGACCTAAATGTTCATCCAATGACACAAAAGAACTTATTGGATGCACAAGATTGATTAAAAACCCTAATTGGACCAGAATAAGCCTTGGGAGGACGAAAATGACCTAAATGCTTATCCAATGACACAAACACACCGATTGGATGCACAAGATTGGTTAAAAACCCTAATAGGACAGGAATAAACTTATTGAATGCACAAGACTGGTTAAAAACCCTAATTGGACAAGAATAAGCCAATCGAGGACGAAAATGGCCTAAATGTTTATCCAATGACACAAACACACCTATTGGATGCACAAGATTGGTTAAAAACCCTAATAGGACAGGAATAAACTTATTGAATGCACAAGACTGGTTACAAACCCTAATTGGACAAGAATAAGCCAATCGAGGACGAAAATGGCCTAAATGTTTATCCAATGACACAAACACACCTATTGGATGCACAAGATTGGTTTAAAAGCCTAGTTGGACAAGCCTAAATCTAGGGAGGACGAAAATGACCTAAATTTTCATCCAATGACATAAACACACCTATTGGATGCACAAGATTGGTTAAAAACCCTAATGGGACTAGAATAAACCTAGGATGGACGAAAATGACCTAAATGTTCATCCAATGACACAAATGAACTTATTGGGTGTATAAGATTGGTTAAAAACCCTAATTGGACAAGAATAAGCCTTGGGAGGACGAGAATGACCTAAATGTTCATCCAATGACACAAATGAACTTATTGGATGCACAAGATAGGTTTAAAACCCTAATTGGACTAGAATAAACCTAGGATGGACGAAAATGACCTAAATGTTCATCCAATGACACAAATGAACTTATTGGATGCACAAGATAGGTTTAAAACCCTAATTGGACAAGAATAAGCCTTGGGAGGACGAGAATGACCTAAATGTTCATCCAATGACACAAAGGCACCTATTCGAAGCACAAGATTGGTTAAAATCCCTAATTGGACTAGAATACACCTACGGAGGACGAAAATGACTAACTGTTCATCCAAAGACACAAATGAACTTAATGGATGAACAAGTTTAATTAAAAACCTTAATTGGACAAGAATAAGCTTAGGGAGGAAGAAAATGACCTAAATGTACATCTAATGACACAAACACACCTATTGGATGCACAAGATTGGTTAAAAACCCTAATTGGACTAGAATAAACCAAGGGAGGACGAAAATGACCTAAATGTTTATCCAATGACACAAACACACCTATTGGATGCACAAGATTGGTAAAAATAAAAACCCTAATTGAACAAGAATAAACCTAGGGAGGACGAAATTGACCTAGATGTTCATCTAAAGACACAAATGAACTTATTGGATGAACAAGATTTGTTAAGAACCCTAATTGGACAAGAATAAGCCAAGGGAGGACGAAAATGACCTAAATGTACATCCAATGACACAAACACACCTATTGGATGCACAAGATTTGTTAAAACCCTAGTTGGACAAGGATAAGTCTAGGGAGGACAAAAATGACCTAAATGTTCGTCCAATGACACAAACACACCTATTGGTTGCACAAGATTAGTTAAATACCCTAATTGGACTAGAATAAACCAAGGGAGGACGAAAATGACCTAAATGTTGATCCAATGACACAAATGACCTTAATGGATGCACAAGATTGGTTAAAAAACCTAATTGGACAAGAATAAGCGTAGGGAGGACGAAAATGACCTAAATGTTCATCCAATGACACAAATACACTTATTGGATGCACAAGATTGGTTAAAAACCTTAGTTGGACAAGCATAAGTCTAGGGAGGACGAAAATGACCTAGATGTTCATCCAATGACACAAATACACTTATTGGATGCACAAGATTGGTTAAAAACCTTAGTTGGACAAGCATAAGTCTAGGGAGGACGAAAATGACCTAGATGTTCATCCAATGACACAAATACACTTATTGGATGCACAAGATTGGTTAAAAACCTTAGTTGGACAAGCATAAGTCTAGGGAGGACGAAAATGACCTAGATGTTCATCCAATGACACAAATACACTTATTGGATGCACAAGATTGGTTAAAAACCTTAGTTGGACAAGCATAAGTCTAGGGAGGACGAAAATGACCTAGATGTTCATCCAATGACACAAATACACTTATTGGATGCACAAGATTGGTTAAAAACCTTAGTTGGACAAGCATAAGTCTAGGGAGGACGAAAATGACCTAGATGTTCATCCAATGACACAAATACACTTATTGGATGCACAAGATTGGTTAAAAACCTTAGTTGGACAAGCATAAGTCTAGGGAGGACGAAAATGACCTAGATGTTCATCCAATGACACAAATGAACTTAATGGATGCACAAGATTGGTTAAAAACCCTAATTGGACAAGAATAAGCCTAGGGAGGACATTAATGACCTAAATGTACATCCAATGACACAAACAGACCTGTTGGATGCACAAGATTGGTTAAAAACCTTAGTTGGACAAGCATAAGTCTAGGGAGGACGAAAATGACCTAAATATTCATCCAATAACACAAACACACCTATTGGATGCACAAGATTGGTAAAAAAAAACCTAATTGAACTAGAATAAACCTAGGGAGGACGAAAATGACCTAGATGTTCATCCAAAGACACAAATGAACTTATTGGATGAACAAGATTTGTTAAGAACCCTAATTGGACAAGAATAAGCCTAGGGAGGACGAAAATGACCTAAATGTACATCCAATGACACAAACAGACCGGTTGGATGCACAAGATTGGTTAAAAACCTTAGTTGGACAAGCATAAGTCTAGGGAGGACGAAAATGACCTAAATATTCATCCAATAATACAAACACACCTATTGGATGCACAAGATTGGTAAAAAAAAAACCCTAATTGGACTAGAATAAACCTAGGGAGGACAAAAATGACCTAGATGTTCATCCAAAGACACAAATGAACTTATTGGATGAACAAGATTTGTTAAGAACCCTAATTGGACAAGAATAAGCCTAGGGGGAACGAAAATGACCTAAATGTACATCCAATGACACAAACACACCTATTGGATGCACAAGATTTGTTAAAACCCCTAGTTGGACAAGGATAAACCTAGGCAGGACGAAAATGACCTAAATGTTCATCCAATGACACAAATGAACTTATTGGATCCCAAGATTGGTTAAAAACCCTAGTTGGACTAGAATAAGTCTAGGAAGGACGAAAATGACCTAAATGTTAGTCCAATGACACAAAAGAACTTATTGGATACACAACATTGGTTAATAACCCTAATTGGACCAGAATAAGCCTTGGGAGGACGAAAATGACATAATGTTCATCGAAAGACACAAATGAACTTATTGGATGCACAAGATTGGTTAAAAACCCTAATCGGACAAGAATAAGCCTAGGGAGGACAAAAATGACCTAAATGTACATCCAATGACACTAACACACCTATTGGATGCACCAGTTTGATAAAAAACTTCCCAATTGGACTAGAATAATTCTAGGGAGGACAAAAATGACCTAAATGATCACCCAATGACACAAACACACCTATTGGATGCACAAGATAGGTAAAAAATAAACGCTAATTGGACTAGAATAAACTTAGGGAGGACGAAAATGACCTAAATGTTCATCCAATGACTCAAACACACCTACTGGATGCACAAGATTGGTTAAAAACCCTAGTTGGACAAGCATAAGTCTAGGGAGGACGAAAATGACCTAAATGTTCATCCAATGACTCAAACACACCTACTGGATGCACAAGATTGGTTAAAAACCCTAGTTGGACAAGCATAAGTCTAGGGAGGACGAAAATGACCTAAATGTTCATCCAATGACACAAATGAACTTATTGGATCACAAGATTGGTTAAGTACCCTAGTTGGACAAGAATAAGCCTTGGGAGGACGAAAATGACCTATGTGTTTATCCAATGACACAAACACACCTATTGGATGCACAAGATTGGTTAAAAACCCTAGTTGGACAAGCATAAGTCTAGGGAGGACGAAAATGACCTAAATATTCATCCAATGACACAAATGAACTTATTGGATGCACAAGATTGGTTAAAAACCCTCTTATTGGATGCACAAGATTGGTTAAAAACCCTCTTATTGGATGCACAAGATTGGTTAAAAACCCTCTTATTGGATGCACAAGATTGGTTAAAAACCCTCTTATTGGATGCACAAGATTGGTTAAAAACCCTCTTATTGGATGCACAAGATTGGTTAAAAACCCTCTTATTGGATGCACAAGATTGGTTAAAAACCCTCTTATTGGATGCACAAGATTGGTTAAAAACCCTCTTATTGGATGCACAAGATTGGTTAAAAACCCTCTTATTGGATGCACAAGATTGGTTAAAAACCCTCTTATTGGATGCACAAGATTGGTTAAAAACCCTAGTTGGACAAGCATAAGTCTAGGGAGGACGAAAATGACCTAAATATTCATCCAATGACACAAACACACCTATTGGATGCACAAGATTGGTTAAAAACCCTAGTTGGACAATCATAAGTCTAGGGAGCACGAAAATGACCTAAATGTTCAACCAATGACACAAACGCACCTTATGGACGCACAAGATTAGTTAAAAACCCTAATTGGACAAGAATAAGCCAAGGGAAGACGAAAATTACCTAAATGTTCATCCAATGACACAAACTCACCTATTGGATGCACTAGATTGGTTAAAAACCCTAGTTGGACAAGCATAAGTCTAGGGAGGACGAAAATGACCTAAATGTTCATCCAATGACACAAATGAACTTATTGGATGCATAAGATTGTTTAAAAACCCTAATTGGACTAGAATAAACCTAGGGTGGACGAAAATGACCTAAATGTTCATCCAATGACACAAATGAACTTATTGGATGCATAAGATTGTTTAAAAACCCTAATTGGACAAGAATAAGCCTAGGGAGAACGAAAATGACCTAAATGTACATCCAAGGACACAAACACACATATTGGATGCACCAGATTGGTAAAAAAACCCCAATTGGACTAAAATAATTCTAGGGAGGATGAAAATTACCTTAATGTTCATCCAATGACACAAACACACCTATTGGATGCACAAGATTGGTAAAAAAAACCCTAATTGGACTAGAATAATCCTAGGGAGGACGAAAATGACCTAAATATTCATCCAATGACACAAATGAACTTATTGGATGCCCAAGATTGGTTAAAAACCCTAATTGGACTAGAATAATCCTAGGGAGGACGAAAATGACCTAAATATTCATCCAATGACACAAATGAACTTATTGGATGCCCAAGATTGGTTAAAAACCCTAATTGGACTAGAATAATCCTAGGGAGGACGAAAATGACCTAAATATTCATCCAATGACACAAATGAACTTATTGGATGCCCAAGATTGGTTAAAAACCCTAATTGGACTAGAATAATCCTAGGGAGGACGAAAATGACCTAAATATTCATCCAATGACACAAATGAACTTATTGGATGCCCAAGATTGGTTAAAAACCCTAATTGGACTAGAATAATCCTAGGGAGGACGAAAATGACCTAAATGTTCATCCAATGACACAAACACACCTATTGGATGCACAAGATTGGTAAAAAAAAACTCTAATTGGACTAGAATAAACCTTGGGTGGACGAAAATGACCTAAATGTTCATCTAATGACACAAATGAACTTATTGGATCACAAGATTGGTTAAGTACCCTAGTTGGACAAGAATAAGTCTACGAAGGACGAAAATGACCTAAATGTTCATCCAATGACACAAAAGAACTGATTGGATGAACAAGATTGGTTAAAAACCCTAATTGGACCAGAATAAGCCTTGGGAGAACGAAAATGACCTAAATGTTTATCCAATGACAGAAACACACCGATTGGATGCACAAGATTGGTTAAAAACCCTAGTTGGACAAGCATAAGTCTAGGGAGGACGAAAATGACCTAAATGTTCATCCAATGACTCAAACACACCTACTGGATACACAAGATTGGTTAAAAACCCTAATTGGACTAGAATAAACCTATGGAGGACGAAAATGACCTAAATATTCATCCAATGACACAAATGAACTTATTGGATGCACAAGATTGGTTAAAAACACTAATTGGACAAGAATAAGCCTAGGGAGAACGAAAATGAGCTAAATGTACATCCAATGACAAAAACACACCTATTAGATGCACCAGATTGGTAAAAAAAAAAACCCAATTGGACTAGAATAATTCTAGGGAGGATGAAAATGACCTAAATGTTCATCCAATGACACAAATGAACTTATTGGATGCACAAGATTGGTTAAAAACCCTAGTTGGACAAGCATAAGTCTAGGGAGGACGAAAATGACCTAAATGTTCATCCAATGACGCAAATGAACTTATTGGATCACAAGATTGGTTAAAAACCCTAAATGGACCAGAATAAGCCTTGGGAAGACGAAAATGACCTAAATGTTTATCAAATGACTCAAACACACCTACTGGATGCACAAGATTGGTTAAAAACCATAGTTGGACAAGCATAAGTCTAGGGAGGACGAAAATGACCTAAATGTTCATCCAATGACTCAAACACACCTACTGGATGCCCAAGTTTAGTTAAAAACCCTAATTGGACTTGAATAAACCTAGGGAGGAAGAAAATGACCTAAATGTTCATCCAATGAAACAAAGGCACCTATTGGATGCACAAGATTGGTAAAAAAAACCCTAATTGGACTAGAATAAACCTAGGGAGGACGAAAATGACCTAGATGTTCATCCAAAGACACAAATGAACTTATTCGATGAACAAGATTGGTTAAGAACCCTAATTGGACAAAATAAGCCTTGGGGGACGAAGATGACCTAAGTGTACATCCAATGACACAAACATACCTATTGGATGCACAAGATTTGTTAAAAACACTAGTTGGACAAGAATAAGCTTAGGGAGGAAGAAAATGACCTAAATGTACATCCAATGACACAAACACACCTATTGGATACACAAGATTGGTTTAAAACCCTAGTTGGACAAGCATAAGTCTAAGGAGGACGAAAATGACCTAAATGTTCATCCAATGACACAAACACACCTATTGGATGCACAAGATTGGTTAAATACCCTAATTGACTAGAATAAACCAAGGGAGGACGAAAATGACCTAAATGTTCATCCAATGACACAAATGAACTTTTTGGATGCAGAAGATTGGTTAAAAACCCTAATTGGTCAAGAATAAGCCAATCGAGGACGAAAATGACCCAAATGTTTATCCAATGACACAAACACACCTATTGGATGAACAAGATTGGTTTAAAACCCTAGTTGGACAAACATAAGTCTAGGGAGGACGAAAATGACCTAAATGTTCATCCAATGACACAAACACACCTATTGGATGCACCAGTTTGGTAAAAAAATCCCAATTGGACTAGAATAATTCTAGGGAGGACAAAAACGACCTAAATGTTCACCCAATGACACAAACACACCTATTGGATGCACATAATAGGTAAAAAATAAACCCTAATTGGACTAGAATAAACCTAGGGAGGACGAAAATGACTTAAACGTTCATCCAATGACACAAATGAACTTATTGGATCACAAGATTGGTTAAGAACCCTAGTTGGACAAGAATAAGTCTAGGAAGTACGAAAATGACCTAAATGTTCATCCAATGACACAAAAGAACTTATTGGATGCACAAGATTGGTTAAAAACCCTAATTGGACTAGAATAAGCCTTGGGAGGATGAAAATGACCTAAATGTTTATCCAACGACACAAACACACCGATTGGATGCACAAGTTTGGTTAAAAACCCTAATAGGACTGGAATAAACCTAGGGAGGAAGTAAATGACCTAAATGTTCATCTAATGACACAAATAAACTTATTGAATGCACAAGACTGGTTAGAAACCCTAATTGGACAAGAATAAGCCAATGAAGGACGAAAATGACCTAAATGTATATCCAATGACACAAACACACCTATTGGATGCACAAGATTGGTTAAAAACCCTAGTTGGACAAGCATAAGTCTAGGGAGCACGAATATGACCTAAATGCTCAACCAATGACATAAACACACCTATTGGACGCACAAGATAGGTTAAAAACCCTAGTTGGAGAAGAATAAGTCTAGGAAGGACGAAAATGACCTAAATGTTCATCCAATGACACAAAAGAACTTATTGAATGCACAAGACTGGTTAAAAACCCTAATTGGACAAGAATAAGCCAATGGAGGATGAAAATGACCTAAATGTTTATCCAATGACACAAATGAACTTATTGGATGCACAATATTGGGTAAAAACCCTAATTGGACAAGAATAAGCCTTGGGGGACGAAAATGACCTAAATGTTCATCCAATGACTCAAACACACCTACTGGATGCAAAGATTGGATAAAAACCATAGTTGGACAATCATAAGTCTAGGGAGGAAGAAAATGACCTAAATGTTCATCCAATGACTCAAACACACCTACTAGATGCACAAGTTTAGTTAAAAACCCTAATTGGACTTGGATAAACCTAGGGAGGAAGAAAATGACCTAAATGTTCATCCAATGACACAAAGGCACCTATTGGATGCACAAGATTGGTAAAAAAAAACCCTAATTGGACTAGAATAAACCTAGGGAGGACGAAAATGACCTAGATGTTCATCCAAAGACACAAATGAACTTAATGGATGAACAAGATTGGTTAAGAACCCTAATTGGACAAGAATAAGCCTTGGGGGATGAAAATGACCTAAATGTACATCCAATGACACAAACATACCTATTGGATGCACAAGATTTGTTAAAAACACTAGTTGGACAAGAATAAGCTTAGGGAGGAAGAAAATGACCTAAATGTACATCCAATGACACAAACACACCTATTGGATACACAAGATTGTTTAAAAACCCTAGTTGGACAAGCATAAGTCTAAGGAGGACGAAAATGACCTAAATGTTTATCCAATGACACAAACACACCTATTGGATGCACAAGATTGGTTAAATACCCTAATTGACTAGAATAAACCAAGGGAGGACGAAAATGACCTAAATGTTCATCCAATGACACAAACACACCTATTGGATGCACAAGATTGGTTAAATACCCTAATTGACTAGAATAAACCAAGGGAGGACGAAAATGACCTAAATGTTCATCCAATGACACAAACACACCTATTGGATGCACAAGATTCGTTAAAAACCCTAGTTGGACAAGCATAAGTCTAGGGAGCACGAAAATGACCTAAATGCTCAACCAATGACATAAACACACCTATTGGACGCACAAGATTGGTTTAAAACCCTAATTGGACAAGAATAAGCCAAGGGAGGACGAAAATGACCTATATGTTCATCCAATGACTCAAACACACCTCCTGGATGCACTAAATTGGTTAAAACCCCTAACTGGACTAGAATAAACCAAGGGAGGACGAAAATGACCTAAATATTCATCCAATGACACAAATGAACTTAATGGATGCACAAGATTGGTTAAAACCCCTAATTGGACTAGAATAAACCTAGCGAGGACGAAAATGACCTAAATGTACATCACATGACAAAAACACACCTATTGGATGCACCAGATTGATAAAAAAAACACCAATTGGACTAGAATAATTCTAGGGAGGATGAAAATGACCTAAATGTACATCACATGACAAAAACACACCTATTGGATGCACAAGATTGGTTAAAAACCCTAATTGGACAAGAATAAGCCTAGGGAGAACGAAAATGACCTAAATGTACATCACATGACAAAAACACACCTATTGGATGCACCAGATTGATAAAAAAACCCCAACTGGACTAGAATAATTCTAGGGAGGATGAAAATGACCTAAATGTTCATCCAATGACACAAACACACCTATTGGATGCACAAGATTGGTTAAAACCCCTAATTGGACTAGAATAAACCTAGGGAGGACGAAAATGACCTAAATGTTCATCCAATGACGCTAATAAACTTATTGGATCACAAGATTGGTTAAAAACCCTAATTGGACCAGAATAAGCCTTGGGAAGACGAAAATGACCTAAATGTTTATCCAATAACACAAACACACCAATTGGATGCACAAGATTGGTAAAAAAAACCTAATAGGACTGGAATGAACCTACGGAGGAAGAAAATGACTTAAATGTTCATCTAATGACACAAATAAACTTATTGAATGCACCAGATTGGTTAAAAATCCTAATTGGACAAGAATAAACCAATGGAGGAAGAAAATGACCTAAATGTTTATCCAATGACACAAACACACCTATTGGATGCACAAGATTGGTTTAAAACCCTAGTTGGAAAGGAATAAGTCTAGGGAGGACGAAAATGACCTAAATATTCATCCAATGACACAAACACACCTATTGGATGCACAAGATTGGTTAAAACCCCTAATTGGACTAGAATAAACCAAGGGTGGATGAAAATGACCTAAATGTTCATCCAATGACACAAATGAACTTATTGGATGCATAAGATTGGTTAAAAACCCTAATAGACAAGAATAAGCCTTGGGAGGACGAGAATGACCTAAATGTTCACCCTATAAAACAAAGGCACCTATTCGATGCACAAGATTGGAAAAAAACTCTAATTGGACTAGAATACACCTAGGGAGGACGAAAAAGACTAAATGTTCATCCAAAGACACATATGATCTTATTGGATGAAAAAGATTGGTTAAAAACCCTAATTGGATAAGAATAAGCATAGGGAGGAAGAAAATGACCTAAATGTACATCCAATGAC
Source organism: Cicer arietinum (assembly GCF_000331145.2). Taxonomy (NCBI): domain Eukaryota; kingdom Viridiplantae; phylum Streptophyta; class Magnoliopsida; order Fabales; family Fabaceae; genus Cicer; species Cicer arietinum. The sequence goes on from NC_021164.2 coordinate 35,997,985, forward strand.
ACAAATATACTTATTGGATGCACAAGATTGGTAAAAAAAAAACCCTAATTGGACTAGAATAAACCTAGGGAGGAGGAAAATGACCTAGATGTTCATCCAAAGACACAAATGAACTTATTGGATGCACAAGATTGGTAAAAAAAAAACCCTAATTGGACTAGAATAAACCTAGGGAGGAGGAAAATGACCTAGATGTTAATCCAATGACACAAATGAACTTAATGGACGCACAAGATTGGTTAAAAACCCTAATTGGACAAGAATAAGCCTAGGGAGGACATTAATGACCTAAATATTCATCCAATAACACAAACACACCTATTGGATGCACAAGATTGGTAAAAAAAAAAACCCTAATTGGACTAGAATAAACCTAGGGAGGAGGAAAATGACCTAGATGTTCATCCAAAGACACAAATGAACTTATTGGATGAACAAGATTTGTTAAGAACCCTAATTGGACAAGAATACCTAGAATATACCTAGGGAGGAGGAAAATGACCTAGATGTTCATCCAAAGACACAAATGAACTTATTGGATGCACAAGATTGGTTAAAACCCCTAATCGGACAAGAAAAAGCCTAGGGAGGACAAAAATGACCTACATGTTCATCCAATGACACAAACACACCGATTGGACGCACAAGATTTGTTAAAAACCCTAATTGGACTAGAATAAACCTAGGGAGGAGGAAAATGACCTAGATGTTCATCCAAAGACACAAATGAACTTATTGGATGCACAAGATTGGTTAAAACCCCTAATCGGACAAGAAAAAGCCTAGGGAGGACAAAAATGACCTACATGTTCATCCAATGACACAAACACACCGATTGGACGCACAAGATTTGTTAAAAACCCTAATTGGACTAGAATAAACCTAGGGAGGAGGAAAATGACCTAGATGTTCATCCAAAGACACAAATGAACTTATTGGATGCACAAGATTGGTTAAAACCCCTAATCGGACAAGAAAAAGCCTAGGGAGGACAAAAATGACCTAAATGTTCATCCAATGACACAAAAGAATTTATTGGATGCACAAGATTGGTTAAAAACCCTAATTGGACCATAATAAGCTTTGCGAGGACGAAAATGACCTAAATGTTTATCCAATGACACAAACACACCGATTGGACGCACAAGATTTGTTAAAAACCCTAATAGGACTGGAATAAACCTAGGGAGGAAGTAAATGACCTAAATGCTCATCTAATGACACAAATAAACTTATTGAATGAACAAGACTGGTTAAAAACCCTAATTGGACAAGAATAAGCCAATGGAGGACGAAAATGACCTAAATGTTTATCCAATGACACAAACACACCTATTGGATGCGCAAGATTGGTTAAAAACCCTAGTTGGACAAGCATAAGTCTAGGGAACACGAAAATTACCTAAATGTTCAACCAATGACACAAATGCACCTATTGGACGCACAAGATTGGTTAAAAACCCTAATTGGACAAGAATAAGCCAAGGGAAGACGAAAATTACCTAAATGTTCATCCAATGACACAAACACACCTATTGGATGCACTAGATTGGTTCAAAACCCTATTTGGACAAGCATAAGTCTAGGGAGGACAAAACTGACCTAATGTTCATCCAATGACTCAAACACACCTACTGGATGCACAAGATTGGTTAAAAACCCTAATTGGACTAGAATAAACCTAGGGAGGACGAAAATGACCTAAATATTCATCTAATGACACAAATGAACTTATTGGATGCACAAGATTGGTTAAAAACCCTAATTGGACTAGAATAAACCTAGGGAGGACGAAAATGACCTAAATATTCATCTAATGACACAAATGAACTTATTGGATGCACAAGATTGGTTAAAAACCCTAATTGGACAAGAATAAGCCTAGGGAGAACGAAAATGACCTAAATATTCATCCAATGACACAAATGAACTTATTGGATGGATAAGATTGGTGAAAAACCCTAATTGGACAAGAATAAGCCTTTGGAGGACGAGAATGACCTAAATGTTCATCCAATGACACAAAGGCACCTATTCGATGCCCAAGATTGGTTAAAAACCCTAATTGGACTAGAATACACCTAGGGAGGACGAAAATGACTAAGTGTCCATCCAAAGACACAAATGAACTTATTGGATGCACAAGATTGGTTAAAAACCCTAATTGGACTAGAATACACCTAGGGAGGACGAAAATGACTAAGTGTCCATCCAAAGACACAAATGAACTTATTGGAAGAACAAGATTGGTTAAAAACCCTAATTGGACAAGAATATGCTTAGGGAGGAAGAAAATGACCTAAATGTTCATCCAATAACACAAACACACCGATTGGAGGCACAAGATTGGTAAAAAAAACCCTAATTGGACTAGAATAAACCTAGGGAGGACGAGAAGGACCTATATGTTCATCCAATGACACAAATGAACATATTGGATCACAAGATTAGTTAAAATCTCTAGTTGGACAAGAATAAGTCTAGGAAGGACGAAAATGACCAAAATGTTCAACCAATGACACAAACACACCTATTGGATGCACAAGATTGGTTAAAAACCCGAATTGGACCAGAATAAGCATTGGGAGGACGAAAATGACCTAAATGCTTATCCAATGACACAAACAGACCAATTGGATGCACAAGATTGGTTAAAAACCCTAATAGGACAGGAATAAACTTATTGAATTTACAAGACTGGTTAAAAACCCTAATTGGACAAGAATTAGCCAATGGAGGACGAAAATGGCCTAAATGTTTATCCAATGACACAAACACACCTATTGGATGCACAAGATTGGTTAAAAACCCTAATTGGACTAGAATAAACCTAGGGTGGACGAAAATGACCTAAATGTTCATCCAATGACACAAATGAACTTATTGGATGCATAGTATTGGTTAAAAACCCTAATTGGACAAGAATAAGCCTTGGGAGGACGAGAATGACCTAAATGTTCATCCAATGGCACAAAGGCACCTATTCGAAGCACAAGATTGGTTAAAATCCCTAATTGGACTAGAATACACCTAGGGAGGACGATAATGACTAAATGTTCATCCAAAGACACAAATGAACTTAATGGATGAACAAGATTGGTTAAAAACCCTAATTGGACAAGAATAAGCTTAGGGAGGAAGAAAATGACCTAAATGTACATCTAATGACACCAACACACCTATTGGATGCACAAGATTGGTTAAAAACCCTAGTTGGACAAGCATAAGTCTAGGGAGGACGAAAATGACCTAAATGTTCATCCAATGACACAAATGAACTTATTGGATCACAAGATTGGTTAAGAACCCTAGTTGGACAAGCATAAGTCTCGGGAGGACGAAAATGACCTAAATGTTCATCCAATGACACAAATGAACTTATTGGATCACAAGATTGGTTAAGAACCCTAGTTGGACAAGCATAAGTCTCGGGAGGACGAAAATGACCTAAATGTTCATCCAATGACACAAATGAACTTATTGGATCACAAGATTGGTTAAAAACCCTAATTGGACTAGAATAAACCTATGGAGGACGAAAATGACATAAATGTTCATCCAATGACACAAATGAACTTATTGGATCACAAGATTGGTTAAGAACCCTAGTTGGACAAGAATAAGTCTAGGAACAACGAAAATGACCTAAATGTTCATCCAATGACACAAATGAACTTAATGGATGCACAAGATTGGTTAAAAACCCTAATTGGACAAGAATAAGCCTACGGAGGACGAAAATGACCCAAATGTACATCTAATGACACAAACAGACCTATTGGATGCACAAGATTGGTTAAAAACCTTAGTTGGTCAGGCATAAGTCTAGGGAGGACGAAAATGAACTAAATATTCATCCAATAACACAAACACACCTATTGGATGCACAAGATTGGTAAAAAAAAACCCTAATTAGACTAGAATAAACCTAGGGAGGACGAAAATGACCTAGATGTTCATCCGAAGACACAAATGAACTTATTGGATGACCAAGATTTGGTAAGAACCCTAATTGGACAAGAATAAGCCTAGGGGGAACGAAAATGACCTTAATGTACATCCAATTACACAAACACACCTATTGGATGCACAAGATTTGTTAAAAACCCTAGTTGGACATGGATAAGTCTAGGGAGGACGAAAATTACCTAAATGTTCATCCAATGACACAAACACACCTATTGAGTGCACAAGATTGGTTAAATTCCCTAATTGGACTAGAATAAACCAAGGGAGGACGAAAATGACATAAATGTTCATCCAATGACACAAATGAACTTAATGGATGCACAAGATTGGTTAAAAACCCTAATTGGACAAGAATAAGCCTAGGGAGGACGAAAATGACCTAAATGTAAATCCAATGACACAAACAGACCTATTGGATGCACAAGATTGGTTAAAAACCTTAGTTGGACAAGCATAAGTCTAGGGAGGACGAAAATGACCTAAATATTCATCCAATAACACAAACACACCTATTGGATGCACAAGATTGGTAAAAAAAAATCCTAATTGGACTAGAATAAACCTACGGTGGACGAAAATGACCTAGATGTTCATCCAAAGACACAAATGAACTTATTGGACGAACAAGATTTGTTAAGAACCCTAATTGGACAAGAATAAGCCTAGGGGGACAGAAAATGACCTAAATGTACATCCAATGACACAAACACACCTATTGGATGCACAAGATTTGTGAAAAACCCTAGTTGGACAAGGATAAGTCAAGGGAGGACGAAAATGACCTAAATGTTCATCCAATGACACAAACACACCTATTGGATGCACAAGATTGGTTAAAAACCTTAGTTGGACAAGCATAAGTCTAGGGAGGACGAAAATGACCTAAATATTCATCCAATGACACAAACACACCTATTGGATGCACAAGATTGGTAAAAAAAACCCTAATTGGACTAGAATAAACCTAGGGAGGAAGAAAATGACCTAGATGTTCATCCAAAGACACAAATGAACTTATTGGATGAACAAGATTTGTTAAGAACCCTAATTGGACAAGAATAAGCCTAAGGGGAACGAAAATGACCTAAATGTACATCCAATGACACAAACAGACCTGTTGGATGCACAAGATTGGTTAAAAACCTTAGTTGGACAAGCATAAGTCTAGGGAGGACGAAAATGACTTAAATATTCATCCAATAACACAAACACACCTATTGGATGCACAAGATTGGTAAAAAAAACCCTAATTGGACTAGAATAAACCTACGGTGGACGAAAATGACCTAGATGTTCATCCAAAGACACAAATGAACTTATTGGATGAACAAGATTTGTTAAGAACCCTAATTGGACAAGAATAAGCCTAGGGAGGACGAAAATGACCTAAATGTTCATCCAATGACACAAACACACCTATTGGTTGCACAAGATTGGTTAAATACCCTAACTGGACTAGAATAAACCAAGGGAGGACGAAAATGACCTAAATGTTCATCTAATGACACAAATGAACTTAATGGATGCACAAGATTGGTTAAAAACCTTAGTTGGACAAGCATAAGTCTAGGGAGGACGAAAATGACCTAAATATTCATCCAATGACACAAATGAACTTATTGGATGCACAAGATTGGTTAAAAACCTTAGTTGGACAAGCATAAGTCTAGGGAGGACGAAAATGACCTAAATATTCATCCAATGACACAAATGAACTTATTGGATGCACAAGATTGGTTAAAAACCTTAGTTGGACAAGCATAAGTCTAGGGAGGACGAAAATGACCTAAATATTCATCCAATGACACAAATGAACTTATTGGATGCACAAGATTGGTTAAAAACCTTAGTTGGACAAGCATAAGTCTAGGGAGGACGAAAATGACCTAAATGTACATCCAATGACACAAACACACCTATTGGATGCACAAGATTTGTTAAAAACCCTAGTTGGATAAGGATAAACCTAGAGAGGACGATAATGACCTAAATGTACATCCAAGGACACAAACACACCTATTGGATGCACCAGATTGGTAAAAAACCCCAATTGGACTAGAATAATTCTAGGGAGGATGAAAATGACCTTAATGTTCATCCAATGACACAAACACACCTATTGGATGCACCAGATTGGTAAAAAACCCCAATTGGACTAGAATAATTCTAGGGAGGATGAAAATGACCTTAATGTTCATCCAATGACACAAACACACCTATTGGATGCACCAGATTGGTAAAAAACCCCAATTGGACTAGAATAATTCTAGGGAGGATGAAAATGACCTTAATGTTCATCCAATGACACAAACACACCTATTGGATGCACCAGATTGGTAAAAAACCCCAATTGGACTAGAATAATTCTAGGGAGGATGAAAATGACCTTAATGTTCATCCAATGACACAAACACACCTATTGGATGCACAAGATTGGTTAAAAACCCTAATTGGACAAGAATAAGCCTAGGGAGAACGAAAATGACCTAAATGTACATCCAAGGACACAAACACACCTATTGGATGCACCAGATTGGTAAAAAAAAACCCCAATTGGACAAGAATAATTCTAGGGAGGATGAAAATGACCTAAATGTTCATCCAATGACAAAAACACACCTATTGGATGCACAAGATTGGTAAAAAAAACCCTAATTGGACCAGAATAAGCCTTGGGGGGACGAAAATGACCTAAATGTTCATCCAATGATACAAACACACCTATTGGATGCACAAGATTGGTAAAAAAAACCCTAATTGGACCAGAATAAGCCTTGGGGGGACGAAAATGACCTAAATGTTCATCCAATGACGCAAATGAACTTATTGGATCACAAGATTGGTTAAAAACCCTAATTGGACCAGAATAAGCCTTGGGAAGACGAAAATGACCTAAATGTTTATCAAATAATACAAACACACCTATTGGATGCACAAGATTGGTTAAAAACCCAAGTTGGACAAGCATAAGTCTAGGGAGCACGAAAATGACCTAAATGTTCAACCAATGACACAAACGCACCTATTGGACGCACAAGATTGGTTAAAAACGCTAATTGGACAAGAATAAGCCAAGGGAAGACGAAAATTACCTAAATGTTCATCCAATAACACAAACACATCTATTGGATGCACAAGATTGGTTAAAAACCCTAGTTGGACAAGCATAAGCCTAGGGAGGACGAAAATGACCTAAATGTTCATCCAATGACTCAAACACACCTACTGGATGCACAAGTTTAGTTAAAAACCCTAATTGGACTTGAATAAACCTAGGGAGGAAGAAAATGACTTAAATGTTCATCCAATGACACAAAGGCACCTATTGGATGCACAAGATTGGTATGAAAAAACCCTAATTGGACTAGAATAAACTTAGGGAGGACGAAAATGACCTAGATGTTCATCCAAAGACACAAATGAACTTATTGGATGAACAAGATTGGTTAAGAACCCTAATTGGACAAGAATAAGCCTTGGGGGGACGAAAATGACCTAAATGTACATCCAATGACACAAACATACCTATTGGATGCACAAGATTTGTTTAAAACACTAGTTGGACAAGAATAAGCTTAGGGAGGAAGAAAATGACCTAAATGTACATCCAATGACACAAAGACACCTATTGGATACACAAGATTGGTTAAAAACTCTAGTTGGACAAGCATAAGTCTAAGGAGGACGAAAATGACCTAAATGTTCATCCAATGACACAAACACACCTATTGGATGCACAAGATTGGTTTAAAACCCTAGTTGGACAAGCATAAGTCTAGGGAGGACGAAAATGACCTAAATGTTCATCCAATGACACAAACACACCTATTGGATGCACAAGATTGGTTTAAAACCCTAGTTGGACAAGCATAAGTCTAGGGAGGACGAAAATGACCTAAATGTTCATCCAATGACACAAACACACCTATTGGATGCACAAGATTGGTTTAAAACCCTAGTTGGACAAGCATAAGTCTAGGGAGGACGAAAATGACCTAAATGTTCATCTAATGACACAAACACACCTATTGGATGCACCAGTTTGGTAAAAAAATCCCAATTGGACTAGAATAATTCTAGGGAGGACAAAAACGACCTAAATGTTCACCCAATGACACAAACACACCTATCGGATGCACAAGATAGGTAAAAAGAAAACCCTAATTGGACTAGAATAAACCTAGGGAGGACGAAAATGACCTAAATGTTCATCCAATGACTCAAACACACCTACTGGATGCACAAGATTAGTTAAAAACCCTAATTGGACTAGAATAAACCTAGGGAGGACGAAAATGACCTAAATGTACATCGACCTAAATGTTCATCCAATGACTCAAACACACCTACTGGATGCACAAGATTAGTTAAAAACCCTAATTGGACTAGAATAAACCTAGGGAGGACGAAAATGACCTAAATGTACATCGACCTAAATGTTCATCCAATGACTCAAACACACCTACTGGATGCACAAGATTAGTTAAAAACCCTAATTGGACTAGAATAAACCTAGGGAGGACGAAAATGACCTAAATGTACATCGACCTAAATGTTCATCCAATGACTCAAACACACCTACTGGATGCACAAGATTAGTTAAAAACCCTAATTGGACTAGAATAAACCTAGGGAGGAAGTAAATGACCTAAATGTTCATCTAATGACACAAATAAACTTATTGAATGCACAAGACTAGTTAAAAACCCTAATTGGACAAGAATAAGCCAATGAAGGACGATAATGACCTAAATGTACATCCAAGGAGACAAACACACCTATTGGATGCACCAGATTGGTAAAAAACCCCAATTGGACTAGAATAATTCTAGGGAGGATGAAAATGACCTAAATGTACATCGACCTAAATGTTCATCCAATGACTCAAACACACCTACTGGATGCACAAGATTAGTTAAAAACCCTAATTGGACTAGAATAAACCTAGGGAGGACGAAAATGACCTAAATGTACATCGACCTAAATGTTCATCCAATGACTCAAACACACCTACTGGATGCACAAGATTAGTTAAAAACCCTAATTGGACTAGAATAAACCTAGGGAGGACGAAAATGACCTAAATGTACATCGACCTAAATGTTCATCCAATGACATAAACACACCTATAGGATGCACAAGATTGGTTAAAAACCCTAATTGGACAAGAATAAGCCTAGGGAGAACGAAAATTACCAAAATGTACATCCAATGACAAAAACACACCTATTGGATGCACCAGATTGGTAAAAAAAACCCCAATTGGACTAGAATAATTCTAGGGAGGATGAAAATGACCTAAATGTTCATCCAATGACACAAACACACCTATTGGATGCACAAGATTGGTAAAAAAAACCATAATTGGACTAGAATAAGCCTTGGGAAGACGAAAATGACCTAAATGTTTATCCAATAACACAAACACACCGATTGGATGCACAAGATTGGTAAAAAAAACCTAATAGGACTGGAATAAACCTAGGGAGGAAGAAAATGACTTAAATGTTCATCTAATGACACAAATAAACTTATTGAATGCACCAGATTGGTTAAAAATCCAAATTGGAGAAGAATAAACCAATGGAGGACGAAAATGACCTAAATATTCATCCAATGACACAAACACACCTATTGGATGCACAAGATTGGTTAAAAACCCTAATTGGACTATAATAAACCAAGGGTGGATGAAAATGACCTAAATCGTCATCCAATGACACAAATGAACTTATTGGATGCATAAGATTGGTTAAAAACCCTAATAGACAAGAATAAGCCTTGGGAGGACGAGAATGACCTAAATGTTCACCCTATGAAACAAAGGCACCTATTCGATGCACAAGATTGGTTAAAAACCCTAATTGGACTAGAATACACCTAGGGAGGACGAAAATGACCTAAATGTTCATCCAATGACACAAATGAACTTATTGGATGCACAAGATTGGTTAAAAACCCTAATTGGACTAGAATACACCTAGGGAGGACGAAAATGACTAAATGTTCATCCAAAGACACATATGAACTTATTGGATGAAAAAGATTGGTTAAAATCCCTAATTGGATAAGAATAAGCTTAGGGAGGAAGAAAATGACCTAAATTTACATCCAATCACACAAACACACCTATTGGATGCACAAGATTCGTTAAAAACCCTAGTTGGACAAGCATAAGTCTTGGGAGGACGAAAATGACCTAAATGTTAATCCAATGACACAAACACACCTATTGGATGCACAAGATTGGTTAAATACCCTAACTGTACTAGAATAAACCAAGGGAGGACGAAAATGACCTAAATGTTCATCCAATGACACAAATGAACTTTTTGGATGAACAAGATTGGTTAAAAACCCTAATTGGACAAGAATAAGCCAATGGAGTACAAAAATGACCTAAATGTTTATCCAATGACACAAACACACCTATTGGATGCACAAGATAGGTTAAAAACCCTAATTGCACAAGAATAAGCCTAGGGAGGACGAAAATGACTAAATGTTCATCCAATGACTCAAACACACCTATTGGATGCATAAGATTGGTTAAAAACTCTAATTGGACTAGAATAAACCTAGGGTGGATGAAAATGACCTAAATATTCATCCAATGACACAAATGAACTTATCAGATGCACAAGATTGGTAAAAAAAACCCCAATTGGACTAGAATAAACCTAGGGTGGATGAAAATGACCTAAATATTCATCCAATGACACAAACACACCTATTGGATGCACAAGATTGGTTTAAAACCCTAGTTGGACAAGCATAAGTTTAGGGAAGACGGAAATGACCTAAATGTTCATCCAACGACAGAAACACACCTATTGGATGCACAAGATTGGTTAAAAACTCTAATTGGACTAGAATAAACCTAGGGAGTATGAAAATGACCTAAATGTACATCCAATGACACAAACACACCTATTGGATGCACAAGATTGGTTAAAAACTCTAATTGGACTAGAATAAACCTAGGGAGTATGAAAATGACCTAAATGTACATCCAATGACACAAACACACCTATTGGATGCACAAGATTGGTTAAAAACTCTAATTGGACTAGAATAAACCTAGGGAGTATGAAAATGACCTAAATGTACATCCAATGACACAAACACACCTATTGGATGCACAAGATTGGTTAAAAACTCTAATTGGACTAGAATAAACCTAGGGTGGATGAAAATGACCTAAATGTTCATCCAATGAAACAAATGAACTTATTGAATACATAAGATTGGTTAAAAACCCTAATTGGACAAGAATAAGCCTATGGAGTATGAAAATGACCTAAATGTACATCCAATGACACAAACACACCTATTGGATGCACAAGATTGGTTAAAAACCCTAATTGGACAAGCATAAGTCTAGGGAGGACAAAAATGACCTAAAAGTTCATCCAATGACACAAACACACCTATTGGTTGCACAAGATTGGTTAAAACCAAGGGGGACGAAAATGACCTAAATGTTCATCCAATGACACAAATGAACTTATTGGATGCACAAGATTTGTTAAAAACCCATTGACACAAACACACTTATTGGATGCACAAGATTGGTTAAAAACCTTAGTTGGACAAGCATAAGTCTAGGGAGGACGACAATGACCTAAATATTCATCCAATAACACAAACACACCTATTGGATGCGCAAGATTGGTAAAAAAAACCCTAATTGGACTAGAATAAACCTATGGAGGACGAAAATTATCTAGATGTTCATCCAAAGACACAAATGAACTTATTGGATGAACAAGATTGGTTAAGAACCCTAATTGGACAAGAATAAGCCTTGGGGGGACGAAAATGACCTAAATGTACATCCAATGACTCAAACACACCTATTGGAAGGACAAGATTTGTTAAAAACACTAGTTGGACAAGGATAAGTCTAGGGAGGACGAAAATTACCTAAATGTTCATCCAATGACACAAATGAACTTATTGGACGCATGCATAAGTCTTGGGAGGACGAAAATGACCTAAATGTACATCCAATGACTCAAACACACCTACTGGATGCACAAGATTGGTTAAAAACCCTAGTTGGACAAGAATAAGTCTAGGAAGGACGAAAATGACCTAAATGTCCATCCAATGACACAAAAGAATTTATTGGATGCACAACATTGGTTAAAAACCCTAATTGGACCAGAATAAGCCTTGGGAGGACGAAAATGACCTAAATGTTCATCCAATGACACAAACACACCTATTGGATGCACAAGATTGGTTAAAAACCCTAATTGGACCAGAATAAGCCTTGGGAGGACGAAAATGACCTAAATGTTCATCAAAAGACACAAATGAACTTATTGGACTCACAAGATTGGTTAAAAACCCTAATCGGACAAGAATAAGCCAAGGGAGGACCAAAATGACCTAAATGTACATCCAATAACACAAACACACCTATTCGATGCACCAGTTTGGTAAAAAAATCCCAATTAGACTAGAATAATTCTAGGGAGGACAAAAATGACCGAAATGTTCACCCAAAGACACAAACACACCTATTGGATGCACAAGATAGGTAGAAAATAATTCTAGGGAGGACAAGAATCAGCCAATGGGGGACGAAAATGACGTAAATGTTCATCCAATGACACAAACACACCTATTGGATGCACAAGATTGTTTAAAAACCCTAATTGGACTAGAATAAACCTAGGGAGGACGAAAATGACCTAAATGTTCATCCAATGACACAAACACACCTATTGGATGCACAAGATTGGTTAAAAACCCTAGTTGGACAAGAATAAGTTTAGGAAGGACGAAAAGGACCTAAATGTTGATCCAATTACACAAACCCACCTATTGGATGCACAAGATTGGTTAAAAACCCTAGTTGGATAAAAATAAGTTTAGGAAGGACGAAAAGGACCTAAATGTTGATCCAATTACACAAACCCACCTATTGGATGCACAAGATTCGTTAAAAACCCTAATTGGACTAGAATACACCTAGGGAGGACGAAAATGACCTAAATGTTCATCCAATGACACAAATGAACTTATTGGATCACAAGATTGGTCAAGAATCCTAGTTGGACAAGAATAAGTCTATGAAGGACGAAAATGACCTAAATGTTAATCCAATGGCACAAAAGAACTTATTGGACGCACAAGATTGGTTAAAAACCCTTATTGGACCAGAATAAGCCTTGGGAGGACGAAAATGACCTAAATGTTTATTGAATGCACAAGACTAGTTAAAAACCTTAATTGGACAAGAATAAGCCAATGGAGGACGAAAATGACCTAAATGTTTATCCAATGAAACAAACACGCTTATTGGATGCACAAGATTGGTTAAAAACCCTAGTTGGACAAGCATAACTCTAGGCAGGACGAAAATGACCTAAATGTTCATCTAATGACACAAACACACCTATTGGATGCACAAGATTTGTTTAAAACCCTAATTGGACTAGAATAAACCTAGGGAGGACGAAAATGACCTAAATGTTCATCCAATGACACAAATGAACTTATTGGACGCATAAGATTGGTAAAAAACCATAATTGGGGAAGAATAAGCCTCGATAGGACGAGAATGACCTAAATGTTCATCCATTGGCACAAAGACAGCTACTCGATGCACAAGATTGGTAAAAACCCTAATTGGACTAGAATACACCTAGGGAGGACGAAAATGACTAAATGTTCATCCAAAGACACAAATGAAATTATTGGATGAACAAGATTGGTTAAAAACCTTAATTGGACTAGAATAAACCTAGGGAGGACGAAAATGACCTAAATGTACATCCAATGACACAAACACACCTATTGGATGCACAAGATTGGTTAAAAACCCTAGTTGGAAAGGCCTAAGTCTAGGGAGGACGAAAATGACCTAAATTATTATCCAATTGCAGAAACACACCAATTGGATGCACAAGATTGGTTAAAAACCCTATATGGACTAGAATAAACCTAGGGAGGGCGAAAATGACCTAAATGTTCATCCAATGACGTAAATGAACTTATTGGATGCACAAGATTGGTTAAAAACCCTAATTGGACTAGAATAAACCTAGGGAGGACGAAAATGACATAAATGTTCATCCAAAGACACAAATGAACTTATTGGATGAAAAAGATTGGTTAAAAACCCTAATTGGACTAGAATAAACCTAGGGAGGACGAAAATGACATAAATGTTCATCCAAAGACACAAATGAACTTATTGGATGAAAAAGATTGGTTAAAAACCCTAATTGGACAAGAATAAGCCTAGGAAGGACAAAAATGACCTAAATGTACATCCAATGACATAAACAAATCAATTGGATGCACAAGATTGGTTAAAAACTCTAGCTGGACAAGCATAAGTCTAGGTAGGACGAAAATCACTTAAATGTTCATCCAATGACACAAACACACCTATCTGATGCACAAGATTGGTGTAAAAACCCTAATTGCACAAGAATAAGCCTAGGGAGGACAAAAATGACCTAAATGTACATCCAATGACACAAGCACACCTATTGGATGCACAAGATTGGTTAAAAACCCTAATTGGACAAGAATAAGCCTAGGGAGAACGAAAATGACCTAAATGTTCATCCAATGACACAAACCCACCTATCTGATGCACAAGATTGGTGTAAAAACCCTAATTGCACAAGAATAAGCCTAGGGAGGACAAAAATGACCTAAATGTACATCCAATGACACAAGCACACCTATTGGATGCACAAGATTGGTGAAAAAAACCCTAATTGGACTAGAATAAACCTAGGGAGAACGAAAATGACCTAAATGTTCATCAAAGACACAAATGAACTTATTGGATGAACAAGATTGGTTAAAAACCCTAATTGGACAAGAATAAACCTAGGGAGGACGAAAATAATCTAGATGTTCATCCAAAGACACAAATGAACTTATTGGATGAAGAATAAGCCTTGGGGGGACGAAAATGACCTAAATGTACATCCAATGACTCAAACACACCTATTGGATGGACAAGATTTGTTAAAAACACTAGTTGGACAAGGATAAGTCTAGGGAGGACGAAAATTACCTAAATGTTCATCCAATGACACAAACACACCTATTGGATGGACAAGATTTGTTAAAAACTCTAATTGGACAAGAATAAGCCTAGGCTAGAATAAACCTAGGGAGGACGAAAATGACCTAAATGTTCATCCTATGACACAAATGAACTAAAAAGAATCACAATTTGGTTAAAAACCCTAATTGGATGCACAAG
This sequence comes from Cicer arietinum, assembly GCF_000331145.2. NCBI lineage: Eukaryota > Viridiplantae > Streptophyta > Magnoliopsida > Fabales > Fabaceae > Cicer > Cicer arietinum. The sequence continues at coordinate 36,013,196 of NC_021164.2, forward strand.
ATTAGTTAAAAACTCTAATTGGACAAGAATAAGCCTAGGCTAGAATAAACCTAGGGAGGACGAAAATGACCTAAATGTTCATCCAATGACACAAATGAACTAAAAAGAATCACAATTTGGTTAAAAACCCTAGTTGGACAAGAATAAGTCTAGGAAGGACGAAAATGACCTAAATGTTCATCCAATGACATAAATGAACTTATTGGATGCACAAGATTGGTTAAAAACCCTAATTGGACAAAAATAAGCCTACGGAGGAGAAAATGACCTAAATGTACATCCAATGACACAAACACACCTATTGGATGCATAAGATTGGTTAAAAACCCTAATTGGACTAGAATAAACCTAGGGAGGACCAAAATGACCTAAATGTTCATCCAAAGACACAAATGAACTTATTGGATGAAAAAGATTGGTTAAAAACCCTATTTGGACAATAATAACCCTGGGAAGGACAAAAATGACCTAAATGTACATCCAATGACACAAACACATCAATTGGATGCACAAGATTGGTAAAAAAATCCTAATTGGACTAGAATAAACCTAGGGAGGACGAAAATGACCTAAATTTTCATCCAATGACACAAAAGAACTTATTGGATGCACAAGATTGGTAAAAAAATCCTAATTGGACTAGAATAAACCTAGGGAGGACGAAAATGACCTAAATGTTCATCTAATGACACAAATATACTTATTGAACGCACAAGACTGGTTAAAAACCCTAATTGGACTAGAATAAACCTAGGGAGGACGAAAATGACCTAAATTTTCATCCAATGACACAAAAGAACTTATTGGATGCACAAGATTGGTAAAAAAACCTCAATTGGACTAGAAAATTCTAGGGAGGACGAAAATGAACTAAATGTTCATCCAATGACACAAAAGAACTTAATGGATGCACAAGATTGGTTAAAAACCCTAATTGGACTGGAATAAACCTAGGGAGGAAGGAAATGACCTAAATGTTCATCTAATGACACAAATATACTTATTGAACGCACAAGACTGGTTAAAAACCCTAATTGGACAAGAATAAACCAATGGAGGACGAAAATGACCTAAATGTTTATCCCATGACACAAACACACCTATTGGATGCACAAGATTGGTTAAAAATCCTAGTTGGACAAGGATAAGTCTAGGGAGGACGAAAATGACCTAAATGTTCATCCAATGACACAAACCAACCTATTGGATGCACAAGATTTGTTAAAAACTCTAATTGGACTAGAATAAAACTAGAGAGGACGAAAATGACCTAAATGTTCATCCAATGACACAAATGAACTTATTGGATGCATAAGATTGGTTAAAAACCCTAATTGGACAAGAATAAGCCTTGGGAGGACGATAATGACCTAAATGTTCATCCAATGACACAAAGACACCTACTCGATGCACAAGATTGTTTAAAAACCCTAATTGGACAAGGATAAGCCTTGGGAGGACGATAATGACCTAAATGTTCATCCAAAGACACAAATGAAATTACTGGATGAACAACATTGGTTAAAAACCCTAATTGGACAAGAATAAGCCTAGGGAGGAAGAAAATGACCTAAATGTACATCCAATGACACAAACGCACCTCTTAGATGCACAAGATTGGTTAAAAACCCTAGTTGGAAAGGCATAAGTCTAGGGAGGACGAAAATGACCTAAATTGTCATCCAATGACACAAACACACCTATTGAATGCACAAGATTGGTTAAAAACCGTAATTGGACAAGAATAAGCCTAGGAAGGACAAAAATGACCTAAATGTACATCCAATGACACAAACGCACCTCTTAGATGCACAAGATTGGTTAAAAACCCTAGTTGGAAAGGCATAAGTCTAGGGAGGACGAAAATAACCTAAATGTTCATCCAATGACACAAACACACCTATTGAATGCACAAGATTGGTTAAAAACCCTGGTTGGACAAGAATAAGCCTAGGGAGGACGAAAATGACCTAAATGTTCATCCAAAGACACAATGAACATATTGGATGAACAAGATTGGTTAAAAACCCTAATTGGACAAGAATAAGCCTAGGAAGGACAAAAATGACCTAAATGTACATC
>NC_021164.2:36016224-36022384 GCF_000331145.2 Cicer arietinum
AATGAACATATTGGATGAACAAGATTGGTTAAAAACCCTAATTGGACAAGAATAAGCCTAGGAAGGACAAAAATGACCTAAATGTACATCGAATGACACAAACACATCAATTTGACGCACAAGATTGGTAAAAAAAACCCTAATTGGACTAGAATAAACCTAGGGAGGACGAAAATGACCTAAATGTTCATCCAAAGACACAAATGAACATATTGGATGAACAAGATTGGTTAAAAACCCTAATTGGACAAGCATAAGTCTAGGGAGGACGAAAATGACCTAAATGTTCATCCAAAGACACAAATGAACATATTGGATGAACAAGATTGGTTAAAAACCCTAATTGGACAAGCATAAGTCTAGGGAGGACGAAAATGACCTAAATGTTCATCCAATGACACAAAAGAACTTACTTGATGCACAAGATTGGTTAAAAACCCTAATTGGACCAGAATAAGCCTTAATGACACAAACACACCGATTGGATGCACAAGATTGGTTAAAAAACTTAATAGGACTGGAATAAACCTAGGGAGGAAGAAAATGACCTAAATATTCATCTAATGACACAAATATACTTATTGAACACACAAGACTGGTTAAAAAGCCTAATTAGACAAGAATAAGCCAATGGAGGACGAAAATGACCTAAATGTTTATCCCATGACATAAACACAGCTATTGGATGCACAAGATTCGTTAAAAACCCTAGTTGGACAAGCATAAGTCTAGGGAGGACGAAAATGACCTAAATGTTCATCCAATGACACAAAAGAACTTATTGGATGCACAAGATTGGTTAAAAACCCTAATTGGACAAGAATAAGCCTTAATGACACAAACACACCGATTGGATGCACAAGATTGGTTAAAAACCTTAATAGGACTGGAATAAACCTAGGGAGGAAGAAAATGACCTAAATGTTCATCTAATGACACAAATATACTTATTGAACGCACAAGACTGTTTAAAAACCCTATTTGGACAAGAATAAGCCAATGGAGGACGAAAATGACCTAAATATTTATCGCATGACATAAACACAGCTATTGGATGCACAAGATTCGTTAAAAACCCTAGTTGGACAAGCATAAGTCTAGGGAGGACGAAAATAACCTAAATGTTCATCCAATGACACAAACTAACCTCACCTATTGAATGCACAAGATTGGTTAAAAACCCTAATTGGACTAGAATAAACCTAGGGAGGACGAAAATGACCTAAATGTTCATCCAAAGACACAAATGAACATATTGGATGAACAAGATTGGTTAAAAACCCTAATTGGGCAAGCATAAGTCTAGGGAGGACGAAAATAACCTAAATGTTCATCCAATGAAACAGACACACCTATTGAATGCACAAGATTGGTTAAAAACCCTAGTTGGACAAGAATAAGCCTAGGGAGGACGAAAATGACCTAAATGTACATCCAATGACACAAACACACCTATTGAATGCACCAGATTGGTAAAAAAAAACCAATTGGACTAGAATAATTCTATGGAGGACGAAAGTGCCCTAAATGTTCATCCAATGACACAAACACACCTATTGGATGCACAAGATTGATTAAAAACCCTAATTGGACTAGAATAAATCTAGGGAGGACGAAAATGAGCTAAATGTTCATCCAATGACACAAACACACCTATTGGATGCACAAGATTGATTAAAAACCCTAATTGGACTAGAATAAATCTAGGGAGGACGAAAATGAGCTAAATGTTCATCCAATGACACAAACACACCGATTGGATGCACAAGATTGGTTAAAAACCCTAATAGGACTGGAATAAACCTAGGGAGGAAGAAAATGACCTAAATGTTCATCTAATGACAGAAATATACTTATTGAACGCACAAGACTGGTTAAAAACCCTAATTTGACAAGAATAAGCCAATGGAGGAGGAAAATGACCTAAATGTTTATCCAATGACACATACACACCTATTGGATGCACAAGATTGGTTAAAAACCCTAGTTGGACAAGCATAAGTCTAGGGAGGACGAAAATGACCTAAATGTTCATCCAATGACACAAACTAACCTATTGGATGCACAAGATTTGTTAAAAACCCTAATTGGACTAGAATAAATCTAGGGAGGACGAAAATGAGCTAAATGTTCATCCAATGACACAAATGAACTTATTGGATGCATAAGATTGGTTAAAAACCCTAATTGGACAAGAATAAGTCTTGGGAGGACGATAATGACCTAAATGTTCATCCAATGATACAAAGACACCTACTCGATGCACAAGATTGGTTAAAAACCCTAATTGGACTAGAATACACCTAGGAAGGACGAAAATGACTAAATGTTCATCCAAAGACACAAATGAAATTACTGGATGAACAACATTGGTTAAAAACCCTAATTGGACTAGAATAAATCTAGGGAGGACGAAAATGAGCTAAATGTTCATCCAATGACACAAACTAACCTATTGGATGCACAAGATTGGTTAAAAACCCTAGTTGGACAAGCATAAGTCTAGGGAGGACGAAAATGAGCTAAATGTTCATCCAATGACACAAACTAACCTATTGGATGCACAAGATTGGTTAAAAACCCTAATTGGACAAGAATAAGCCTAGGGAGGAAGAAAATGACCTAAATGTACATCCAATCACACAAACACACCTATTAGATGCACAAGATTGGTTAAAAACCCTAGTTGGAAAGGCATAAGTCTAGGGAGGACGAAAATGACCTAAATGTACATCCAATGACACAAAGACACCTATTGGATGCACAAGATTGGTTAAAAACCCTAATTGGACTAGAATAAACCTACGGAGGGCGAAAATTACCTAAATCTTCATCCAATGACATAAATGAACTTATTGGATGCACAAGATTGGTTAAAAACCCTAATTGGAAAAAAATAAGCCTACCGAGGAGAAAATGACCTAAATGTACATCCAATGATAGAAACACACCTATAGGATGCATAAGATTGGTTAAAAACCCTAATTGGACTAGAATAAACCTAGGGAGGACTAAAATGGCCTAAATGTTCATCCAATGACACAAACACACCTATTGAATGCACCAGATTGGTAAAAAAAAACCAATTGGAAAAGAATAAGCCTAGGGAGGACGAAAATGACCTAAATGTACATCCAATGACACAAAGACACCTATTGGATGCACAAGATTGGTTAAAAACCCTAATTGGACTAGAATAAACCTAGGGAGGACGAAAATGACCTAAATGTTCATCCAAAGACACAAATGAACTTATTGGATGGACAAGATTAGTTAAAAACCCTAATTGGAGAAGAATAAGCCTAGGGAGGACGAAAATGACCTAAATGTACATCCAATGACACAAGCACACCTATTGGAAGCACAAGATTGGTAAAAAAAAAACCCTAATTGGACTAGAATAAACCTAGGGAGAACGAAAATGACCTAAATGTTCATCCAAAGACACAAATGAACATATTGGATGAACAAGATTGGTTAAAAACCCTAATTGGACAAGCATAAGTCTAGGGAGGACGAAAATAACCTAAATGTTCATCCAATGACACAAACACACCTATTGAATGCACAAGATTGGTTAAAAACCCTAGTCGGACTAGAATAAACCTAGGGAGGGCGAAAATTACCTAAATGTTCATCCAATGACATAAATGAACTTATTGGATGCACAAGATTGGTTAAAAACCCTAATTGGACAAAAATAAGCCTACCGAGGAGAAAATGACCTAAATGTACATCCAATGACACAAACACACCTATAGGATGCATAAGATTGGTTAAAAACCCTAATTGGACTAGAATAAACCTAGGGAGGACGAAAATGGCCTAAATGTTCATCCAAAGACACAAATGAACATATTGGATGTACAAGATTGGTTAAAAACCCTAATTGGACAAGCATAAGTCTAGGGAGGACGAAAATAACCTAAATGTACATCCAATTACACAAACAAGCCTATTGGATGCACAAGATTGGTTAAAAACCCTAATTGGACAAGCATAAACCTAGGGAGGACGAAAATGACCTAAATATTCATCCAAAGACACAAATAAACTTATTGAATGAACAAGATTGGTTAAAAACCCTAATTGGAGAAGAATAAGCCAAGGGAGGACGAAAATGACCTAAATGTACATCCAATGACACAAACAAGCCTATTGGATGCACAAGATTGGTAAAAAAAAACCCTAATTGGACTAGAATAAACCTAGGGAGAACGAAAATGACCTAAATGTACATCCAATGACACAAACAAGCCTATTGGATGCACAAGATTGGTAAAAAAAAACCCTAATTGGACTAGAATAAACCTAGGGAGAACGAAAATGACCTAAATGTTCATCCAATGACACAAACACACCTATTGAATGCACAAGATTGGTTAAAAACCCTAGTTGGACTAGAATAAACCTAGGGAGGGCGAAAATTACCTAAATGTTCATTCAATGACACAAATGAACATATTGGATGAACAAGATTGGTTAAAAACCCTAATTGGACAAGCATAAGTCTAGGGAGGACGAAAATAACCTAAATGTTCATCCAATGACACAAATGAACTTATTGGATGCACAAGATTGGCTAAAAACCCTAGTTGGACTAGAATAAACCTAGGGAGGACGAAAATGACCTAAATGTTCATCCAATGACACAAATGAACTTATTGGATGCACAAGATTGGTTAAAAACCCTAGTTGGACAAGAATAAGCCTTGGGAGGACGAAAATGACCTAAATGTTCATCCAAAGACACAAATGAACTTAATGGACGAACAAGCATGGTTAAAAACCCTAATTGGACAAGAATAAGCCTAGGAAGGACAAAAATGACCTAAATGTGCATCCAATGACACAAACACATCAATTGGATGCACAACATTGGTGAAAAAAACCCTAATTGGACTAGAATAAACCTAGGGAGGACGAAAATGACCTAAATGTTCATCCAATGACACAAATGAACGTATTGGATGCACAAGATTCGTTAAAAACCCTAGTTGGACTAGAATAAACCTAGGGCGGACGAAAATGACCTAAATATTCATCCAATGACACAAATGAACGTATTGGATGCACAAGATTCGTTAAAAACCCTAGTTGGACTAGAATAAACCTAGGGCGGACGAAAATGACCTAAATATTCATCCAATGACACAAATGAACGTATTGGATGCACAAGATTGGTTAAAAACCCTAATTGGACCAGAATAAGCCTTAATGACACAAACACACCGATTGGATGCACTAGATTGGTTAAAAACCCTAATAGGACTGGAATAAACCTAGGGAGGAAAAAAATGACCTAAATGTTCATCTAATGACACAAATATACTTATTGAACGGACAAGACTGGTTAAAAACCCTAATTGGACAAGAATAAGCAAATGGAGGACGAAAATGACATAAATGTTTATCCCATGACATAAACACACCTATTGGATGCACAAGATTCGTTAAAAACCCTAGTTGGACAAGCATAAGTCTAGGGAGGACGAAAATAACCTAAATGTTCATCCAATGACACAAACACACCTATTGAATGCACAAGATTGGTTAAAAACCCTAATTGGACTAGAATAAACGTAGGGAGGACGAAAATGACCTAAATTTTCATCCAAAGACACAAATGAACATATTGGATGAACAAGATTTGTTAAAAACCCTAATTGGACAAGCATAAGTCTAGGGAGGACGAAAATAACCTAAATGTTCATCCAATGACACAAACACACCTATTGAATGCACAAGATTGGTTAAAAACCCTAGTTGGACAAGAATAAGCCTAGGGAGGACGAAAATAACCTAAATGTACATCCAATGACACAAACACACCTATTGAATGCACCAGATTGGTAAAAAAAAAACAATTGGGCTAGAATAATTCTATGGAAGACGAAAGTGACGTAAATGTTCATCCAATGACACAAACACACCTATTGGATGCACAAGATTGGTAAAAAAAACCCTAATTGGACTACCATAAACCTAGGGAGGACGAAAATGACCTAAATGTTCATCCAATGACACAAAAGAACATATTGGATGCACAAGATTGGTTAAAAATCCTAATTGGACCAGAATAAGCCTTGGGAGGACGAAAATGACCTAAATGTTTATCCAATGACACAAACACACCTATTGGATGCACAAGATTGGTTAA
>NC_021164.2:36022855-36027051 GCF_000331145.2 Cicer arietinum
ATAAGCCTTGGGAGGACGATAATGACCTAAATGTTCATCCAATGACACAAAGACACCTACTCGATGCACAAGATTGGTTAAAAACCCTAATTGGACTAGAATACACCTAGGGAGGACGAAAATGACTAAATGTTCATCCAAAGACACAAATGAAATTACTGGATGAACAACATTGGTTAAAAACCCTAATTGGACAAGAATAAGCCTAGGGAGGAAGAAAATGACCTAAATGTACATCCAATGACATAAACACACCTATTAGATGCACAAGATTGGTTAAAAACCCTAGTTGGAAAGGCATAATTCTAGGGAGGATGAAAATGACCTAAATTGTCATCCAATGACACAAACACACCAATTGGACGCACAAGATTGGTTAAAAACCCTAATTGGACAAAAATAAGCCTGTCGAGGAGAAAATGACCTAAATGTACATCCAATGACACAAACACACCTATAGGATGCATAAGATCGGTTAAAAACCCTAATTGGACTAGAATAAACCTAGGGAGGACGAAAATGACCTAAATGTTCATCCAATGACACAAAAGAACTTATTGGATGCACAAGATTGGTTAAAAACCCTAATTGGACAAGAATAAGCCTAGGGAGGACGAAAATGACCTAAATGTACATCCAATGACACAAACACGCCTATTGAATGCTCCAGATTGGTAAAAAAAACCAATTGGACTAGAATAATTCTATGGAGGAGGAAAGTGACGTAAATGTTCATCCAATGACACAAACACACCTATTGGATGCACAAGATTGGCAAAAAAAAACCCTAATTGGACTAGAATAAACCTAGGGAGGACGAAAATGACCTAAATGTTCATCCAATGACACAAAAGAACTTATTGGATGCACAAGATTGGTTAAAAACCCTAATTGGACCAGAATAAGCCTTGGGAGGACGAAAATGACCTAAATGTTTATCTAATGACAAAAACACACCGATTGGATGCACAAGATTGGTTAAAAACCCTAATAGGACTGGAATAAACCTAGGGAGGAAGTAAATGACCTAAATGTTCATCTAATGAGACAAATAAACTTATTGAATGCACAAGACTAGTTAAAAACCTTAATTGGACAAGAATAAGCCAATGGAGGACGCAAATAACCTAAATGTTTATCCAATGACACAAACACACCTATTGGATGCACAAGATTGGTTAAAAACCCTAGTTAGGCAAGCATAAGTCTAGGGAGCACGAAAGTGACCTAAATGTTCAACCACACAAATGAAATTACTGGATGAACAACATTGGTTAAAAACCCTAATTGGACAAGAATAAGCTTAGGGAGGAAGAAAATGACCTAAATGTACATCCAATGACACAAACACACCTATTAGATGCACAAGATTGGTTAAAAACCCTAGTTGGAAAGGCATAACTCTAGGGAGGACGAAAATTACGTAAATTGTCATCCAATGACACAAACACACCAATTGGATGCACAAGATTGGTTAAAAACCCTAATTGGACTAGAATAAACCTAGGGAGGACGAAATTGACCTAAATGTACATCCAATGACACAAACACACCTATAGGATGCATTAGATTGGTTAAAAACCCTAATTGGACTAGAATAAACCTAGGGAGGACGAAATTGACCTAAATGTACATCCAATGACACAAACACACCTATAGGATGCATTAGATTGGTTAAAAACCCTAATTGGACTAGAATAAACCTAGGGAGGACGAAAATGGCCTAAATGTTCATCCAAAGACACAAATGAACATATTGGATGTACAAGATTGGTTAAAAACCCTAATTGGACAAGCATAAGTCTAGGGAGGACGAAAATAACTTAAATGTTCATCCAATGACACAAACACACCTATTGAATGCACAAGATTGGTTAAAAACCCTAGTTGGACAAGAATAAGCCTAGGGAGGACGAAATTGACCTAAATGTACATCCAATGACACAAACACACCTATTGAATGCACTAGATTGGTAAAAAAAAACCAATTGGACTAGAATAATTCTATGGAGGACGAAAGTGACCTAAATGTACATCCAATGACACAAACTCACCTATTGGATGCACCAGATTGGTAAAAAAAACCCCAATTGGACTAGAATAATCTAGGGAGGACGAAAATGACCTAAATGTTCATCCAACGACACAAACACACCTATTGGTTGCACAAGATTGGTAAAAAAACCCTAATTGGACTAGAATAAACCTAAGGAGGAAAAAAAGGCCCTAAATGTTCATCCAATGACACAAAAGAACTTATTGGATGCACAAGATTGGTTAAAAACCCTAATTGGACCAGAATAAGCCTTGGGAGGACGAAAATGACCTAAATGTTTATCCAATGACACAAACACACCGATTGGATGCACAAGATTGGTTAAAAACCTTAATAGGACTGGAATAAACCTAGGTAGGAAGAAAATGACCTAAATGTTCATCTAATGACATAAATATACTTATTGAATGCACAAGACTGGTTAAAAACCCTAATTGGACAAGAATAAGCCAATGGAAGACGAAAATGACCTAAATGTTTATCAAATGACACAAACACACCTATTGGATGCACAAGACTGGTTAAAAACCCTAATAGGACTGGAATAAACCTAGGGAGGAAGAAAATGACCTAAATGGTCATCCAATGACATAAACACACCTATTGGATGCAAAAGATTGGTTAAAAACCCCAATTGGACTAGAATAATTGTAGGGAGGACGAAAATGACCTAAATGTTCATCCAATGAAACAAACACACCTATTGGATGCACAAGATTGGTAAAAACCCTAATTGGACTAGAATAAACCTAGGGAGGACGAAAATGACCTAAATGTTCATCCAAAGACACAAATGAACTTATTGGATGAATGTAAGACCCTTAATTTTAAATTCTAGTTTATGTATTTTGGGGAATTTTGTGTTGAATTTATGAGACGTTTTAGCCAATTTTATGGCATTTTGTGAGTTAAATGCCAAAAATATCTTTTTGGAGACCCGATTAAAATTATTCGCCGATGAATAATTTTATTTAATTACGGTATATCTTTTGTCGAAGAAAAAAAAATTCTGAGATACAGCCTTTTTTAGAAAATTTCATCTGCCCATTGAATTACGATGAGAGTAGATATTTTTCTGAAAAAGTGACTTGTGATGTGAGGTGACAGGCGTAATAATTATTTTTATAAAAATATCTAAATATTTGTAAATATCTAGATATTTGTTTAAATATTTATTATTATTATTATTATTATTATTATTATTATTATTATAATATATTATTATTATTTTAATATATATTTTATATATATATAGAACCAAGAGAAACAGGAACGTGGCCCTGCTCCCTGCCTTCTCCTTTCTTCCTTTCCTTTCAGTTTCAAAAAAAAAAGTGTATGTCGGTGGGTTTGAAAACAAAAACACAAAACAAAAATCATCATTTTTCTCCTAGATCTAAGTTTCGTTTCGAGAAGTGACAGAAGAGAAAGTTGCTCATTGCCACGCTGCGATGCTAGTGAGCTAGTATTCGACGCGGCGTCATGAACTTAAATTTTACCAGAATTAATTACGGTACCGTAATCGCGTGTTAGAGCTATCGTTAAGGTAAGGGCTCCTTCCAAACTTTTAGTTTGCATTTAGGACATTATATGTGATTTTGTGGAAAATAAATTTGATGTATTTGAGGCGTGATTTTGTGAAAAATTAATTTAATGTGATTATGTGTAATTTAGTGAAATTTAAATTTGAGGTGTGGTTTGTGGTGATTCAAGTTTGGTGTGATTTATATGTTCATAATTATTATGATGAATTTTTGAGATGTGATTTATTTGTGGATTTTGTAGAAAATGAATTGATGAAATTCGGTAGTTTATGTGTAAAAATGTGGAATTTTGAAATTGGGTGAGTTATGTTTGAATTGTTGAAATTTAATTGAGGTGCTATATGTGTGTTGTGGAATTGAATTGATTGAATTTGGTGTGAATTGGAGGTAATTCAATTTGATGTGTATGAGTTACGTAATGAGTTATTTTCAAATAAATGAGTTTGAACTGAAGTTGAAATTTTACGAAAAATTTAGAGTGGTTAAAGTTGCGAAAAAGTTCAAGTTTTAACTAAGTTAAAGTGTTTGAGCAAAAAGACAGATTGAAATTAAAAATGGTTAGAGTTTAAAATGTTACTCTTTTAATTACTCTTTGATTG
>NC_021164.2:36027219-36030658 GCF_000331145.2 Cicer arietinum
GGAGAGACTGCACGCTAGTAAATTGTGCTGGTCTGTTAGCGACTGCACTCTTGTATGTCGTGCTAGTCTGTGAGAGACTGCACGCTAGTAAATCGTGTTGATCCGTGAGAGATTGCACCTTGGTAATTAGTATTGGTCTGTGAGAGGCTGTACAATTATGATTTACGCCCTTCGAGGAGGGTTTTGGTTTGGAATTATGGAATCATGCATTTTGGCATATACGCATTGCATTAGAGTGTTTGGCATGCGAGTTATGTTTGTTATACTATGATGATTGTATATGCATATTCGGTTGTTGTTGTGATTTGTCGTAATTGCTTTGAGGTGTGAAGTTGGGTTGATTAAGTTTTGATGTAATTATGTGTTCATAATTGATTTAATGAATATTCGAAGTGTTGATTGATTCAGAGCTATTTTAGAACTGAAAATCTGCATTTTCTCTGTTGTATTCGGCTATGATTAAAACTTCATTTTTCAACATTGTTTATTCATTTTTGGACATATGAAAACCCTTTCGAGGAGTATGCTAAGACGAAAGGTTCTTTTGAGCATTTGAAAATATAAGAATTTTGCTATGTGATATTTGTTAATTTCGGTTGGTGACCTTTACAATTATTGTGGAAATCTGGGCTTTGCCCTCAGATGAGAAACAGGATCATCCTACCGGTTAGTACCTTGGAGATGGGAAAGTAGTTAGTCATACCTGACCGAAGCTATGTCAGAAGGATCTTGCGGGGCGCGTGGAGATCACCCAGGTCGTATAGCTTTTTGTAGCATGATCAGATTAGAGAGCTGTATAGGGTTTAGTTGTCTTTCTTTTGTGGATGTATTGATTTCAATTTGTAAGACTGTACCTATACCTCATATTGTCAGCTCGACTTTTATTTTGATGGGTCCTTGTACCATTTTTTTGATGCGACGTGGGGAAGTTAAAATTCTTGGGACAATGTTTTGTACAGGTGTCTGCCGAGAACACTCCAGGGGTATGAGCTATGTCTGATAGGTCTCATAGCCCCTATGTATTTTGTCGTGTAAATACTTTGGGTTTGTATTTCAAAAACTATTTCCACTGCTTGTAAATATTGTTGGCTTTTGTCGTTATGTTACGACTTAAATATTTGATCCAAAAGTATTTTCTTTGTTTTATTTCTATTTTTGTTTTAAAAAAATAATACACTCGCGCTGTTAAAAGTCGGGGTGTTACATTGTGGTATCAGAGCCTTTGTTTGGATTTCTTTGGGACTGTGGAGTTTTGGTTATAGATTGTAGGTCAACTTATAGGTTGGGAGTTGTTATCTGATCATGCATCGGGTTAAGTTGTCTGAGTTGTCAGGTCTGGTGTATTTGTTGTGTATTGATGTAGTCAAAATTTATTTTTGGAATTATTCTAAGGGGTGTTGAGATTTCTTCTTGATGTTGGTTTTGAGGAAACAATGCATCCAAGAAGGGATGACGCAGCAAGAGTCAACGACAATAGGGATGATCAAATGGCCGAAGCTATGAATAACATGGTTGCTTCTGTTGCTGCACAAACTACTGCATAGACTCTACGAGATCTGGAGAAGAGGGAAATAGAGATATGTGCTGCTGCATCAAGGGGATTAGAAGATTTTCGTCGTTACCATCCTCCAAAGTTCAAGGGTGATGAGAACTCAGAAAACGCTGATCAGTGGATTCACGAAGTGGAAAAGATCTTTGAGATGACGAATTGTCAAGCAGAGTTGAAGCGAATCATGAAGACATGAAAATTATGAAGTGGTTCCAAGGACACATAAGCTATGTGTTGGTGTTAACTCGAAGATGATATGTATGGATGGATTAACATTAGACTAATAATAGATTTCAAGTAAAGATCTGAGTGGAGGACTTTTGTTAAGAAAAGTATTAAATGTTTTCCTGGTAGATTTCAGGACGAGACTAGATGAAGTTTGATAATTGTCAAAGAGAAGTGAACATCATGAAATGGTTGAGAAGACGAGGCTTCCTTTTGGAATAGTATTTGGTGCTTAGGTGTCTAGGAAGAGGCTTGTATTAAAGTCAAGGGGCACCACACATTAGGGGTGAATACCACCTTGGGTAGGAAAATGACGCTTCGAGGAATAGTCAATACCTTGAGGGGTAAGGTCGAGCATTCGAGTTAAACTAGATTCATAACTTAAATTGTTAAGTATGAATCTCATGACGATTATAAGAGGGAGAATATATATTTCTTTGCTAAGTGAAAAATATCGGTGTGGTTTAGGAGATGGTAAGTATGGATAGTGATTTTAGGTGAAACTATAAACGCGTAAGTGTGAATTTTGGGTGATGTCTGGATAAACATAATGAGTTAAGCCTTGATGTATTGAACCATATGTCACTATTAAGTAGAATTGGAAGTATAGAGTACGAGAATACTTAGAGATTGTAGCAAAGTAAGCTTATTAATGGTAAACATTCGGAGAATGTGTATATTTTGATAGGATAGAGGGATTGATCAAGATTTGATTTGGGACCCTAAGACGGTTGATCTTTAAGTCGATGGTTTAAAATCTACAAGGTTATGGATGAGAGTGTTTGAAGATTTACTAAAAAGGTCGTGTTATGATTTGAATAGTTTTTATTAGTGAGATTACTAATACAGTTAGAGTCAATGATGAATACGACCTCGTATTGTATCCTAAGATGAAATGGATGGAATTAGACGCTGTGATGAGAATTTGGAGATTTCGAGGATCAAATTTTAGAATTTTATTTAATGATAGAAAATGAAAAAGAAGAAATGTAACAAATGAGTTATGGTTTAGATGTTGACATTTGGAAGTCAAGCGTTAGGATTTAAAATGAGTGTCTCAATGACTAAATGGACGATGAAAGGTATGTGGGTCTTTGAGATATTTTACTGCAAAGTTATGAGGATGAGGTTTATAGATAATTATTCCTTAGGAGATGATTATTGGGAACATTTGAGAAATAGTTCTTTAGGACGTTTGATTGTTAGATTTCTTTCAGCTTGTACCTCAGTGAAGGTTGGGAACGAATAAGAATCCAACAAGTGAACCAAATTTTGGAAAACGTGCCAAGAAAACTTGTCAGAACAGCACATGGAGATGTAGCTTATGACAATTAAGGATTTATGAAAAGGAATTATCTCACTCGTAATTTAGATATTGTTATTATAAAGGAATGCGAATTATACAAAGGCACTAATTGAGTGTATGTCATGGGGGTTGTTATTGTGTTCGCCAATCAACAGAGTTTAATGTTTGGGTTATAGGGAATAATTGAGCATGAAATGGAAAAGTTTGGTGGGAATTAGTAAGGCTTGATTTATTGAAATCACAATAATGAAGATGTATCAAGGTTCGAGGTAGAAATTTAAGATTTGTATAAATGGAAAAGTGATTGAGTGAATACAATATCTTTGACCTGTCATAATGAAAAGATAATCATCAAGCTG
>NC_021164.2:36031223-36036897 GCF_000331145.2 Cicer arietinum
GGGAATGATTGTTTTGTGCTATGTGTGTTGATGTCATACTCAATGTTTCAGTTTGGTACCAAGTGGATGTATATGAGGCTATGTGACATAGCTATGGGCGATTGTACTTCGTCGATAGGATCAAAGTTATAGGAAAATAAGGAAAAACACGGTGGACCTTGAGGAGATTGTTTGACCGCTTGTACATTAGAATAACCTTAAGTGCAAGGCGCAAAGAGCGCTATTACAGTTCGATTAAGATAGTCTAAGCCACCATCATGGTTGTTGGCTACTTATTGACAAATTGAGGAACTGATCATCCTTAATCTCTTGTTGATAGTAAACAAAATCATGTTGAATGGAACAGACGAGTCTTTCCGGCTATAGTAATGTATAGAGTTATTAAGCACCCTATGAAAAGGGGTAGACAACACTTTCTTCGAGTGAGCCGGGTGAAACAAGTTGAGACTTGTAAGTTGAATTTGTGTACAAACCTAGTGTGGATTGTTACTCGTACTTTAATTTTCGAGGACGAAACTTCTTGTTGGAGGGTAGTAATGTAAGACCCTTAATTTTAAATTCTAATTTATGTATTTTGGGGAATTTTGTGTTGAATTTCTGAGGCTTTTTAGCCAAATTTATGGCATTTTGTGAGTTAAATGCCAAAAATATCTTTTTGGAGACCCGATTAAAATTATTCGCCGATGAATAATTTTATTTAATTACGGTAAATCTTTTGTCGAAGAAAAAAAAATTCTGAGAGCAGCCTTTTTCAGAAAATTTCATCTGCCCATTGAATTACAATGAGAGTAGATATTTTTATGAAAAAGTGATTTGTGATGTGATGTGAGGTGACAGGCGTAATAATAATTTTTATAAAAATATCTAAATAATTGTAAATATCTAGATATTTGTTTAGATATTTATTATTATTATTATTATTATTATTATTATTATAATTATAATTATTATAATCTATTATTATTATTTTAATATATATTTTATATATATAGAACCAAGAGAAACAAGAACGTGGCCGTGCTCCTTGCCTTCTCCTTTCTTCTTTTCCTTTCTGTTTCAAAAAAAAAAGTGTATGTTGTTGGGTTCGAAAACAAAAACACAAAACACAAATCATCATTTTTCTCTTTGATCTAAGTTTCGTTTCGAGAAGTGACAGAAGAGAAAGTTGCTCATTGCCATGCCGCGGTGCTAGTGAGCTAGTTTTCGACGCGGCGTCACGAACTTAAATTTTACCAGAATAAATTACGGTACCGTAATCGCGTGTTAGAGCTATCGTTAAGGTAAGGGCTCCTTCCAAACTTTTAGTTTGCATTTAGGACATTATATGTGATTTTGTGGAAAATAAATTTGATGAATTTGACGCGTGATTTTGTGAAAAATTAATTTAATGTGATTATGTGTGTAAGACCCATAATTTTAAAGTATACATTATGTATTGTTGTGTATTTTGGATTTTGGTTCGGAGGCTTTTTAGCCAAAGTTAATATTATTTTGGAGTTTATAAGATCAAAAAGATATTTTGATGCCGTTTAGAATTACTCGTCGATAAATAAATTAAATTAAGTGCGGTGAATCCTTTACGGAGAATTTAATGCGTTACGGGTGAAATGGTAATTTAACAAATATCTAGATATTTTGAGATATTTGTTAAGTTTAATTAATTATATATATATGTTTGTTTGGAGGGAAACAGAAAGGAAAACTAGAAGGAAGGAAAAGGAAAAGAAAAGAATATAAAAAGGAAAGAAGGAAAAAGGAAGAAAGGAAAAAACAAAGGAAAGAAAAAGAAAGGAAGGAAAAGCTGAAATTTTCCATCTTCTTCCTCTGATCAACCGTGACCCCCGTTTTGAAAATCGTTTAAGTTAAATGAGTATTAAGAATGGGGAATCTTTTAATGTCTTGTTTACTTAATGTTTGTTTTGAAAATCGTTTAAGTTAAATGAGTATTAAGAATGGGGAATCTTTTAATGTCTTGTTTACTTAATGTTTGTTTTGAAAATCGTTTAAGTTAAATGAGTATTAAGAATGGGGAATCTTTTAATGTCTTGTTTACTTAATGTTTGTTTTGAAAATCGTTTAAGTTAAATGAGTATTAAGAATGGGGAATCTTTTAATGTCTTGTTTACTTAATGTTTGTTTTGAAAATCGTTTAAGTTAAATGAGTATTAAGAATGGGGAATCTTTTAATGTCTTGTTTACTTAATGTTTGTTTTGAAAATCGTTTAAGTTAAATGAGTATTAAGAATGGGGAATCTTTTAATGTCTTGTTTACTTAATGTTTGTTTTGAAAATCGTTTAAGTTAAATGAGTATTAAGAATGGGGAATCTCTTAATGTCTTGTTTACTTAATGTTTGTTTTGAAAATCGTTTAAGTTAAATGAGTATTAAGAATGGGGAATCTCTTAATGTCTTGTTTACTTAATGTTTGTTTTGAAAATCGTTTAAGTTAAATGAGTATTAAGAATGGGGAATCTCTTAATGTCTTGTTTACTTAATGTTTGTTTTGAAAATCGTTTAAGTTAAATGAGTATTAAGAATGGGGAATCTCTTAATGTCTTGTTTACTTAATGTTTGTTTTGGAAAATCGTTTAAGTTAAATGAGTATTAAGAATGGGGAATCTCTTAATATTTCTGTTTGCTTAATATTTGTTGTGAAAATCGTTTAAGTTAAATGAGTATTAAGAATGGGGAATCTCTTAATGTCTTGTTTACTTAATGTTTGTTTTGGAAAATCGTTTAAGTTAAACGAGTATTAAGAATGGGGAATCTCTTAATGTCTTGTTTACTTAATGTTTGTTTTGAAAATTGTTTAAGTTAAAAGAGTATTAAGAATGAGGAATCTCTTAAGATTTCTGTTTACTTAAAGTTTGTTTTGAAAATCGTTTAAGTCAAAAGAGTATTAAGAATGGAGAATCTCTTAATATTTCTGTTTGCTTAATATTTGTTGTGAAAATCGTTTAAGTTAAATGAGTATTAAAAATGGGGAATCTTTTAATATCTGCATTTGCTTAACGATTGTTGTAGATGGAGTCAGTATATGCTCATGCATTTTCATGCTTTTTGTAAATCGTGCAGACCCGTGATAGGGGGCACCTCGGTAAACGATACGGGCCCGTAATAGGCAGGACGTTTATGGTTTACGCTTTTTAGTAAATCGTGCAGACCCGTGATAGGGGGCACCTCGGTAAACGATACGGGCCCGTAATAGGCAGGACGTTTATGGTTTACGCTTTTTAGTAAATCGTGCAGACCCGTGATAGGGGGCACCTCGGTAAACGATACGGGCCCGTAATAGGCAGGACGTTTATGGTTTACGCTTTTTAGTAAATCGTGCAGACCCGTGATAGGGGGCACCTCGGTAAACGATACGGGCCCGTAATAGGCAGGACGTTTATGGTTTACGCTTTTTAGTAAATCGTGCAGACCCGTGATAGGTGGCACCTCGGTAATTGGTACTTTGGCCTGCAATAGGCGGTACAATTATGATTTACGGCCCTTCGAGGAGGGTTTTGGTTTGGAATTCCGAGTCCATGCATTTTGGCATATACGCATTGCCAAAATGAGTTGAGTATTTAATTCAAGTTTATGATTGAGTATTTTGAATTTGAGTTGTCGTGGAAATTGTGTTGAAATTGCTAAGTGTTGTGTATTGATATTGTGGGTAAGAGTGATGGATTGTAAAACTATTTCGAAACCCAATTTGTTGTAGTGATTGTGTGAGAATTGCTAAGTGTTAAGGTTTGGAGTTGTGTATGAATGTGATTGGATCAGTTTATGTATTTTTGGAAGGATAAGCAGGGAAATCGACTTCCCAATCGATTTGATGACTTGCAGGGACTTTGCTAAATTGGCAAATCGATTTGCCAATCGATTTTGTAATCTGTTTTTCAAAACCATTTAAGAAATCGATTTGGAAATCGATTGGCCTTAAGTCAGGAACTCTGCAAAACTGACAAAATCGATTTGGAAATCGATTTGGCCACACAGGAACTCAGCAAAACTGACAAAATAGATTTGGAAATCGATTTGGCCACACAGGGACTCAGCAGAACTGACCAAATCGATTTGGCAATCGATTGGCTCAGTAGAAATCCTTATTTTGAGTTAGATAATCGATCGCTACATTGATTTATCAATGCTTTGGTCAGTTATGTATTACTTGATGGTTTGAGAACTTCATTTTGAGTTCATTGTTAATTGGCAAGCATTATATGAACTTTTAGCATATGGAAAATCCTTTTAAGGTGCATGCTTAGTTGAAAGGTTATTTTGTGCATTTAAAACTTAAATGTTATGCGTTATCTGTTAATTTCGGTTGGTGACCCTTTACAACTATTGTGGAAATCTGGGTTTTGCCCTCAGATGAGAGTCAGGACGACCCTACTGGTTCATACCCTACGGATGGGAATGCTTGACTGGAGCTACGTTAGGAGGATCTCACGGGGCGCGTGGAGATCACTCAGGGTGTATAGTTTTTGGTAGGATGATCAGATTAGGTTGATGTAAAGGGACTAGACGTCCTTCTTTTTGGGTTGGAGTATTTTAATTTGGAAAACTGTACCTATACTACTATTGTCAGTTTGACATCTTATTTGAATGGGTTCCATGTACCATTTGTTGTTGTGTAAATGCTTTGGATTTATATTTGGAGAAAATTTTCCGCTGCTTGTAAATTATAATGACTCAATTATATATCCAAAGGCATTTCCTCGTTTATTTCTCTATTTTAGTTAAATTTCTTTTGAAAAAAAAATAAACCCTCGCTTTGAAAAACCGGGCGTTACAAGTGCGCCATTGACTTCGAGGTTTCCAAAACATCCTAAAGAGAACTTGTTAGTCTTTCTATTAGCATCAAATAATCATAGATTGATTAAGGAGATTTGAACCTAAATCTTATAGGGATATATATGTTTTGGAATTTTATTGTGCAAGTTGTTGCAGCTTCCCCCAATAAGACCTAACACTTATGCATTGCATGAATCAACTTATTTACTTCCAGAGAGTTGATGAATCGATTCATACATCAATAGAATCGATGCACCCATCTCAAACATCCTTAATTGATTTCAGGATCTTTTTAATTCGATTGACATGCATACAAGTCGATTTATGATGTTAAAAATTATTTTAAAAATATTTTTAATGCATTGGGAGTTATTATCTGATCATGCGTCGGTTTAGGTGGGTTGAGTTGTCAAGCCCGCAATAATTATTATGTGTCGATGTGGTCGGAAGCTAGTTTTGGAATTATTTGAAGTAGTGTTAAGACTCTACTTGATGATGGTTTTATAGGAAAAGCCATGCCGCCAAGAAGGGATGATGTTCCAAGAGCCAATGCTAATAGGGACGATCGAATGGCAGAGGCTATGAACAACGTGGCTGCCTCTGTTGCTGCACAGACTGCTGCCAAGACTCAACGTGATCTTGAAAAGAGGGGAAGAGAGATCCGTGCTGCAGAGTCAAAAGGATTAGAAGACTTCCGTTGTTACAATCCTCCCAAGTTTAAGGGGGATGAGAATTCAGAGAAAGCGGATCAATGGATCCAGGAAGTGGAGAAGATCTTCGAAATGATCAACTGTCAGGCGGGAGTGAAGGTCAACTATGCCCCTTATATGCTACTAGGGGATGCGGAGTACTGGTGGAGGAGTGCAAGATTGTTGATGAGATCAGCTCA
>NC_021164.2:36037391-36037770 GCF_000331145.2 Cicer arietinum
TGTTTCCGATGTGGGGAAGAGGGACATTATGCTAACGCTTGTACCCCTAATACTCTCACCTGCTACAATTGTCAAAAGCCAGGACACATGGCAAAGGATTGCACGGCTCCAAAGGTAGAACCAATTGTGAATGTAACTAGGGCTACTCGTCCTACTGCTAGAGGACACATTTATTGCATTAGTGCTGAAGAGGGGAATCCATCTGGTAATCTGATTCAACGTGACTGCGAGATTGCAGGTAACACTCTAACTGCACTCTTTGACTCGGGGGCAACCCATTCCTTCATTGCTATGGATTGTGTGAATCGCTTGAAGTTATATGTGTCTGCTTTACCTTTTGATTTGGTTGTTTCCACACCTGCTAAGACTTTAACAGTAA
>NC_021164.2:36040313-36040850 GCF_000331145.2 Cicer arietinum
GAATTTTGAAATTCGGAATGATTAAGATTTCGAGTGGACTACTTGAAGACATTGCAAATTCTCAAGATGACGTCTTAATACAAGAAAAGAGGAACCTAATAGTGCAAGGGAAGATGACTGAGTTCAAGATTGGATCAGATAATATTTTGCGATGCAATGGTAGGATTTGTGTACCAGCAAGTTGAGTATTCATCCTGGAGCAACAAAGATGTATCAGGATTTGAGGCAGCATTATTGGTGGCCAGGAATGAAGAAACATGTAGCGGAATATGTATCAACTTGTCTAACTTGTCAGAAGGCGAAGGTGGAACATCAGCGACCTGCTGGGATGTTGCAACCTTTAGATATACCTGAATGGAAGTGGGACAACATTTCCATGGATTTTATAACTGGATTGCCAAAAACAAGGAGAAAGAATGATTCTATATGGGTGATAGTAGATCGACTGACTAAATCCGCTCACTTTTTGCCGGTAAAGACCACCTATAAGGTAGATCAGCTAACAGAGATCTACATTGCCGAAATTGTGAGGTTACA
>NC_021164.2:36040900-36041286 GCF_000331145.2 Cicer arietinum
GTTGCACGAGGCGTTGGAAACAAAACTACGATTGAGTTCAGCTTCCCATCCACAAACGGACGGACAGACTGAAAGGACGAATCAGTCCCTGGAAGAACTGTTGAGAGCATGTGTATTAGATGATAGGGGAAGTTGGGATGATGTACTTCCGTTGATTGAGTTCACCTACAACAATAGCTTCCACACAAGTATTGGAATGGCACCATATGAGGCTTTATATGGGCGCAAGTGTCAAACGCCCTTGTGTAGGTATAAGGACGGTGAAAGTATGATTATCGGACCGGAGACGGTGCAACAGACTACAGCTAAAGTAAGGAAGATCAAGGAGAAAATGAAGACTTCACAGGATCGTCAGAAGAGTTACGCGGACAAGCGTCGCAGACTTT
>NC_021164.2:36045285-36058486 GCF_000331145.2 Cicer arietinum
ATGTGAAATTTGGACAATATTTGTTTTAAGTAAATAATATAGATTATTTGATTTTAAAAGTTTGGTGTGTGAGAAAAATTTAAGTTTAGGAATTTTGTTGTGTGTGGATTAGTTTTATTGTGAACAAATTGTTATAAATATTCAGGTTTATGTAGTTAGCTCATTGAGTCTCGAAAATGAATCGAGACCGTTGGCACCGAGTTAGCGGTGGGGAGAACTCTGATATATTAATGTTGTTGTGGTGATTTATTGTTGAAAATTTTGGAGATTGAATATGGGTGATTAATGTTTGGAAATTTTTGTGATACATGTTTGGTGAAATTAATGTGTACATAATTAATATTATGAATTTTTTTAGAAGAAGTTTATGTGTGGATTGGTGGAAAATGAATTTAATTCAATTTATGTGTGGATTGGATTTGGAGATGTGATTTATGTGTGTTTGTGGAAATTAAAATTAGTGTGAATAATTATGTTTGAGTATGCTCTGTGTCGTATCTGAAAAATCATTAGTGTTAAATGAGTATTAAAAATGGGGAATTTTTTAATAGTTGCATTTACTTAATGATTGTGGTGAACAGAGTCAGAGTATGCTCATGCATTTCATAGTACATGGTGACCGCGATGGGGCCATGGTGATAGTGGTGACCGTGACGGGCCACGGGATGATGCCATGTGAATTGTTGGTTCATCTTATCCTTGCGGGGATTGTCGCGTCGTGCTGATCTGTGAGAGATTGCACTCTAGAATGTGTTGATATGTGAGCAATTGCACTCTAGAAAATGGTGCTGGTCTGTGAGAGTCTGCACGCTAGTAAATTGTGCTGGTCTGTGAGCGACTGCACTCTTGTATATCGTGCCAGTCTGTGAGAGACTGCACGCTAGTAAATCATGCTGATCCGTGAGAGATTGCACCTTGGTAATTAGTACTAGTCTATGAGAGGCTGTACAATTATGATTTACGCCCTTCGAGGAGGGTTTTGGTTTGGAATTCTGGAATCATGCATTTTGGCATATACGCATTGCATTAGAGTGTTTGGCAAGCGAGTTATGTTTGTTATTCTATGATGATTGTATATACATATTCGGTTGTTGTTGGGATTTGTCGTAATTGCTTTGAGGTGTAAAGTTGGGTTGATTAAGTTTTGATGTAATTATGTGTTCATTATTGATTTAATGAATATTCGAAGTGTTGATTGATTTAGAGCTATTTTAGAACTGAAAATCTACATTTTCTCTGTTGTATTCGGCTATGACAGTGCAGTTTGTTAAAACTTCATTTTTCAACATTGTTTATGCATTTTTGGACATATGAAAACCCTTTCGAGGAGTATGCTAAGACGAAAGGTTCTTTTGAGCATTTGAAAATATAAGAACTTTGCTATGTGATATTTGTTAATTTCGGTTGGTGACCTTAACAATTATTGTGGAAATCTGGGCTTTGCCCTCAGATGAGAAACAGGATCATCCTACCGGTTAGTACCATGGAGATGGGAAAGTAGTTAGTCATACCTGACCGAAGCTATGTCAGAAGGATCATGCGGGGCGCGTGGAGATCACCCAGGTCGTATAGCTTTTTGTAGCATGATCAGATTAGAAAGTTGTATAGGGTTTAGTTTTCTTTCTTTTGTGGATGTATTTATTTCAATTTGAAAGATTGTACCTATACCTCATATTGTCAGCTCGACTTTTATTTTGATGGGTCCTTATACCATTTTTTTGATGCGACGTGGGGAAGTTAAAATTCTTTGGGCAATGTTTTGTAAAGGTGTCTGTCGAGAACACTCTAGGGGTATGAGCTATGTCTGATAGGTCTCATAGCCCTTGTGTATTTTGTCATGTAAATACTTTAGGTTTGTATTTCAAAAACTATTTCCGCTGCTTGTAAATATTGTTGGCTTTTGTCGTTATGTTACGACTTAAATATTTCATCCAAAAGTATTTTCTTTGTTTTATTTCTTTGTTTTGTTTTAAAAAAAAAATACACTCACGCTGTTAAAAATCGGGGTGTTACAATGAACAAGATTGGTTAAAAACCGTAATTGGAAAAGAATAAGCCTAGGGAGGACGAAAATGACCTAAATGTTCATCCAAAGACACAAATGAACTTATTGGATGAACAAGATTGGTTAAAAACCCTAATTGGACAAGAATAAGCCTAGGGAGGACGAAAATGACCTAAATGTTCATCCAAAGACACAAATGAACTTATTGGATGAACAAGATTGGTTAAAAACCCTAATTGGACAAGAATAAGCCTAGGGAGGACGAAAATGACCTAAATGTTCATCCAAAGACACAAATGAACTTATTGGATGAACAAGATTGGTTAAAAACCCTAATTGGACAAGAATAAGCCTAGGGAGGACGAAAATGACCTAAATGTTCATCCAAAGACACAAATGAACTTATTGGATGAACAAGATTGGTTAAAAACCCTAATTGGAGAAGAATAAGCCTAAGGAGGACGAAAATGACCTAAATGTAAATCCAATTACACAAACACACCTATTGGATGCACAAGATTGGTTAAAAACCCCAGTTGGACAAGCATAAGTCTAGGGAGGACGAAAATGACCTAAATGTTCAGCCATTGACACAAAAGAACTTATTGGATGCACAAGATTGGTTAAAAACCCTAATAGGACTGGAATAAACCTAGGGAGGAAGAAAATGACCTAAATATTCATCTAATGACACAAATATACTTATTGAATGCACAAGACTGGTTAAAAACCCTAATTGGACAAGAATAAGCCTAGGGAGGACGAAAATGACCTAAATGTACATCCAATGACACAAACACACCTATTGGATGCACCAGATTGGTAAAAAAAACCCAATTGGACTAGAATAATTCTAGGGAGTATGAATATGACCTAAATCTTCATCCAATGACACAAACACACCTATTGGATGCACAAGATTGGTTAAAAACCCTAATTGGACTAGAATAAACCTAGGGAGGACGAAAATGACCTAAATGTTCATCCAATGACACAAATGAACTTATTGGATGCATAAGTTTGGTTAAAAACCCTAATTGGACAAGAATAAGCCTTAGGAGGACGAGAATGACCTAAATGTTCATCCAATGACACAAAGACACCTTATCTTTTATATTTTCTGTAAGAAAGATTTTGTAAAGAAAGAACTGATAAAAATCCAGTAGTGAAACTGGTAGCTATCTTCATTGTTGAGAGGGCTCATCAAGAAGAAGCTTTACTGTGATTTTGGAAGAGTTTGTAGAGAAACTCTTGGATACAGTGGTTTCCAAATAGAATAGAGAGAGAGTTTTAAGATTGATAGGCCGGGAGTGCTGGAACATCTGTAAAACACTCTGAAAGATTCTATTGAAAAAGGCCGAAATCGTTTAATTTCGGGACTGGACGTAGGTCGTCAGATAGACGGCTGAACCAGTATAAAAATCGTGGTGCACTACTCTCTATCCCTTACTCTTTATTTCCATCTTACCTTGTTTCATTGTATGATTGTATGATTAATCTTGATTGCATGCTTGTATCTTGATTAATTTGTAGAAAAATTACTGTATATGCTGAACTAGTAATTAGTCAATACATGTAAGTGTGAACCTTCGCTTAGAATCAATTCCTTGGGACCGTGATTGATCATTAGTTTAATAAAAGTGTTCTTTTGTTAAAATTGATTATCAATCTTGTTGAATTTTTTAAAAACCGTCATATACCGTTTCAGACAATAGAGGTCATATTTTTCAACAATTGGTATCAAAGCCTACCTTCTTTAGAGTAACTCTCATAGAAGTACATGGCCTCAGTTGAATTTCTAGGAGAAGGTGCTTCCCTTGCAAGGCCCCTTGCCTTCAATGGAGCCGCATACATGTATTTGAAACATATGATGTTAATATTTCTAGAAGCTAGTGTTATTGATATTCTAGATGCTGTAGAAAATGGACCCTTCATACCTACAATAGCTGGGACTGGTGATTCACTAATCCCTAAACCCAGATCTGACTGGTCTGAGGATAATAAGAAGAAAGTAGGATATAATGTTAAGGCTAAGAACATAATAACCTCTGCATTATCAGCTGATGAATTTTTCAGGGTCTCAAACTACAAGACTGCTAAAGAGATGTGGGACACTCTTCAACAAACACATGAAGGAACTACTGATGTGAAAAGGGCCAGAACAAATACTATTATGCATGAGTACGAACTGTTTAGCATGAAGAAAGATGAATCCATTACCGACATGCAGACAAGATTTACTCACATAGTCAACAACCTAAATGCTCTAGGTAAGGAGATTGACAATGATCAGCAAATCGGCAAAGTGATGAGGTGTTTAACTAGAGAATGGCAGCCAAAGATTACTGCCATTGCAAAATCAAAAGATCTTAGCAGCCTGTCTATTGCAACACTGTTTGGAAAACTGAGAGAGCACGAGATGGAGCTTCATAGACTGAGTGAAGCTGAACAGACTGACAGGAAAAGAAAAGGACTGTCTTTGAAAGCCCAAACGCACTAATCAAAGTCTGAACAAGAAAGCTGGTCAGATGAGTCAAGCAGTGAAACTGACGAAGAGCCTGAGATTTGTTTACTTGTCAAAAAGTTTAAAAAATTTCTGAAAAAGAAAGACAACAAGTTCAGAAAGCCATCAAGTTCTAAGACTAGTGACAACAAGACAATCACCTGTTATGAGTGTGGTAAAACAGGTCATATAAAGTCTGAGTGTTACAAGTTGCAAAACAAAAATAGAACTGCATAAACTAAAGGCAAGGAACCAGCTCCCAAAACCAGAAAAGCATATATTGCATGGAATGACAACGAAGAATCATCTGCCTCTTCAGAAGAAGAAGAAGCAAATCTATGTCTTATGGCAAACACAGACTCAGAATCTGAAAATGAGGTAAGCTCTCAATCTAATCCATCTTATGATGAACTACATGAAGCTTTCAATGAACTGCATGATGAGTATGTGAATTCTATTAAACAGTTGCTGAGTACAAAGAAAATGCTTGAACGAATGAAAAATGATCATAAGAAAATTGAGGACTTGTATGAACAACTGAAAAAGGACTCACATGACAAATCTGCAAGATGCATTGAACTTGAAAAAAATGTTGCATCATTAAAATCTGATTTATTGAAGTTCACTAGTAGTAAAGATAAACTGAATGTCATACTTAGCAACCAGAGACATGTTAATGAAAAATCTGGTCTAGGATATAAACCAAATATGCATGCTAAAAGGAATAACACTAGATGTGGTATTGGTTATATGCAAAACAGAAATGTCAAACATAGTCAGAAATCTATTAGTTCAAGGAATATGTATGACATCTTTACTAAATCAAATCAAGGTTCATCCTTTGCTGGTTCATGTCATTTCTGTTGCAGAAAGGGACATTTTGTTTCTAATTTCAAACTAAAAAAACTAGCCAACAGAGGATGAAAACAGATTTGGATAGCAAAGACACAAAAATTTGAAACTGACCTCCCAGGACCCAATTTAAATTGGGTACCTAAAATCAAATTTTGATTGTGTGTTTTAAACAATGGCAAAGAACATCTAGGAAAGTTTGACCCTAAGGCAGATGAAGGTATTTTTCTAGGATACTCTCAAACCAGTAAGGCCTATAAAATCTACAACAAAAGAACAAAAACCATAGAAGAGTCAGTTCATGTAAAGTTTGATGAATTATTTGCAGAAATCTTGGACAACACTCCTCCTATGGTTGATGACTCTTTGGATGAAGTTTTAGAATCTGAACAATTAAAACCAACTGAAATTGTACCTCCAACTAGTACTGATTGTATAGAACCAATAAGGACTGATGATTTACCTAGGGAATGGAAATTCAATAAGAACCACCCCATAGATAACATTATAGGGGATATCTATAAAGGAGTTGCAACTAGGAAGAACCTTAGACAGTTCTGTAACTTTACAACCTTTGTATATCAGATTGAACCCAAAAACATTAAGGAAGCTCTATTAGATAGTGAGTGGATACTTACTATGCAAGAGGAGTTAAACCAATTTGAGAGAAACAAGGTGTGGAGCCTAGTTCCTAAACCAAAAGGTAAGCACATCATAGGAACAAGATGGGTGTTTAGGAACAAACTAGATGAAAATGGAGTTATAACCAGAAACAAAGCTAGGCTAGTAGCTAAGGGTTATAGTCAGGAGGAAGGAATAGATTTTGATGAAACCTATGCCCCTGTAGCTAGGTTAGCAGCCATTAGAATCCTACTTGCTTATGCTTGTATAATGGACTTTAAACTTTATCAAATGGATGTGAAAAGTGTCTTTCTCAATGGTGATCTCCAAGAGGAAGTTTTTGTTAGCCAAACACCTGGTTTTGAAAATCCTGATTTTCCTAATCATGTCTACAAGCTATCAAAAGCCCTTTATGGGTTGAAACAAGCTCCAAGAGCTTGGTATGAGAAGCTCAGCAATTTCCTCATTCAACAAAACTTTTCAAGAGGAAATGTTGACAAGACACTTTTCATAAAGACAAACGGAAATGACATCTTGCTGGTCCAAGTCTATGTTGATGACATAATCTTTGGATCTACAAACAATAAATTGTGCAAAGATTTTGAAAATTTAATGAAAGGTAAATTTGAAATGTCAATGATGGGTGAACTATCTTATTTCTTGGGATTTCAAATTAACCAAAGCATGCAAGGCATTTTCATTAGTCAAACTAAATACTGTAATGATTTGATAAAGAAATTCAGTTTTGATAACTTTAAGTCCATTGATACTCCCATGAGTCAAGGAAATCACTTAGATAGAGATGAGAAAGGTAAACCTGTAGATGTTACAAGGTTTAGGGGAATGATAGGATCCTTGCTATATCTTACAGCAAGCAGGCCTGACATCATGTTCAGTGTCTGAATGTGTGCAAGATACCAATCCAATCCAAAAGAGTCTCACCTTAGTGCAGTAAAGAGGATATTCAGGTATCTAGTAAGGACTAAGAGTCTAGGCTTGTGGTATCCTAAGGGATCAACCTGTACTTTAGTTGGGTATTCAGATTCAGATTTTGTCGGATGCAAACTAGATAGGAAAAGTACTTCTGGTACTTGTCACTTACTAGGAAACTCCCTTGTGTCTTGGTTTAGCAAGAAACAAACCAGCATTGCACTATCAATAGCTGAAGCTGAGTACATTGCCGCTGGTAGCTGCTGCGCACAGATCCTTTGGATGAGGCAACACCTATCTGATTTTGGTGTCGACTTAGGGACTGTACCTATCTTGTGTGTTAACACAAGTGCAATCAGCATTACTAAGAATCCAGTGATGCATTCTAGGACCAAGCACATAGAGGTAAGGCATCACTTTATAAGGGACCAATTTCAAAATGGGATCATTAAGCTGGAATATGTCAATACAGCTGATCAGCTGGCTGACATCTTTACCAAAGCATTGTTGGAAAAATATGACTTCTTTTGATTAAGAATAAGAGAATTAAGATCAAATTCAACGTGTTCAATTTTAATTCCAATATTAACAATGTAAGATTTATACAGTTTGTGCACAGCGGAAATATTTGATCGCATACAAGATAAACATGAAAAGTAAAGAGATAAGGGATAGAAAGATTGCACCGAGATTTTATACTGGTTCAGCCGTCTATCAGACGACCTACGTCCAGTCCCGAAATTAAATGATTTCGGCCTTTTCAATAGAATCTTAGAGTGTTTTACAGATGTTCCAGCGCTCCCGGCCTATCAATCTTAAAACTCTCTCTTTATTCTATTCGGAGACCATTGTATCCCAGAATTCCTCTACAAACTCTTCCAAGATCACAGTAAAGCTTCTTCTTGATGAGTCCTCTCAACAACGAAGATAGCCACCAGTTTCCAAACTGGATTTTCTAAACCTTCAGTTACAAAGAATTGTATTTTACAAAGAACTAAAGAAGTATTATGAATTTGACTCAATCACTATATTGGTTCTTACACAAAAGGTATTTGGGCAATGAATGTTTGTGTAGTTGTAAAACTTTCTCTCAAAGGTTGTGAAAGTTCTTTTTCAAAAGTGATTGAATCAACATATATATATTCAAAGAAAGCACCAGGACAATCGATTTCCTAATCGATTTTATAATGCTTTAATCGATTGTCTAATCGATTTTCGCAGGTCTTGTTTTTCTTGAATCTTGAACATATAAGCATGAATCGATTTGCCAATCGATTCTTTTAATACATCAATCAGAACTGAAACTATGATTTTATCCAAATCGATTGAGTAATCGATTATAGATGTTTTGTTCCAACAACGAGATCAAAACAATCGATTTCTTAGTCGATTTCACAATCACAATCACAATCGATTTGGCAATGAGCTGAAACCTTTCTGTAAATTAAAAATTAGCTTCAATCGATTCGTCAATCGATTGTGCTGATCACAGTGAATCAGACTTTTTCATCAATCGATTTTCCAATCGATTGTGCTGATCAAAGTGGCTCAGACATAAACGTCAATCGATTTGCCAATCGATTGTGCTTGTTACAGAACCTCAGCTATTTTGACATAATCTATTTGCAAATCGATTTAATCAAGGTTGTTCTGATGAATGATTAATCTGCAATCGATTGCCTAATCGATTTCTTCAAACTTGGAGTTTAAGAAAACTAAATCAATTGATGTCCTAATCGATTTGTTGCATCACAGAACTTATTCCTGATTTTAAAACTTGGTCACAATCGATTTGTCAATCGATTGATTCCATAACTGGTTGTTTATGTGACTTGCTAAATCGATTGCTCAATGGATTGCCCAATCGATTGTCCAATCAATTTGATTCATCCCAGAACTCAGGTTTCACCAAAAACATTTAACTAATCGATTGCCCAATCAATTTGTTTAGTGAAAACACTTGTTCTGAGTCAGACAATCGATTTATCAATCGATTCATCAATTGACTTATTGGTTAATTGATTTATATTCATTGGCAATGGCTTAAGTGTGAGACCATAGTGATTAGTCTACTAAACTTATTATTATGACACCTAATAACGCTATACATTTTTGCGTCTTTCTCAAGTGCATCCTCCAACTTTTGTTGATTCCTTGAGTTGCAAGCTATTGTTCCACGTGTATGGTGTCTTCTTGTTTGCCTGAAATATTTCTCAATTCAAAACATTAGATCAATCAAATATTTCATATGTACTGTGTGTTTGGGAATTAAATCAAAAACATGATCAGGGAAGCTCATGACTTACAAGCTTTGCCCAGAGAAAGCTTCCTTTATATAAGGATTAAACTAGGGATCTTTGATCCTAGTGAGATCTGATCTTTGTACCAAATCACAGGAAACTTCTGGTGCTTGAACTATTTCCAGTCAAATCGATTGCTAGATTGGTATATAGTTTAAAGAATCGATTGGAACGTCGGTTGCGTTGGCCCCAGACTTCAAAAACTGGAAAGTTTTCCAGACTCTAGCCCGAGCGTCGATTGGGAAATCGACTAGTTTAGTGTTTCATATTCTCCACTTTAAGGACATCGATTTGGATGTCGATTGAGTAAATAAAGGACATCGATTTGGGAATTGATTCACATTATGACCGTTGTGACTCACTTTTACTAGCCGTTAGATGCAATTATTACTAAATCGATTGTGCTTCTCCAGCAACGGTAACATAATCGATTTGGACATCGATTGGCGCGTCTGAAGGTTTAAAAAGGAACAGTTACCAATCGATTTCTTTACAACTTTTTCCAGATTTTCTCAAACCTCTCTGCTATTTTTCAGTACTCTGTTTTTTTTTCCATCCATCCCTGACTTATCTCTGCATTCAAACACATATCATCTCCTACACATCAAGCTGCTGAGCCAGTGGCATCCCCTCCTGAGTTCTTTGCAAAGATGCTAGAGTTTATGGAAGCTCAGGCGGCTCACAACGCTAAGATGCAAGCGTCAAATGATCTTATGGAAGCTGCTTTGAAGACACTCCAGGCAACTCTGAACTCAGTTGTTCAGAATGTTGATGCGATACAAGTTCATTTGGGCATTAAGCTATCTTTTGAAGATATTGCAGATATCGGCCGGCAAGCAACAGAGGAACAGAATCCCAATCCCCTAGATAGTTCTGAACCTCACGTTGAGGAGGCACCTGCTGAGGGTAATACAGCGGTCTCTACCTCTCCCTTGGCTAATAGTGAGGAACAGCCTAGTTTAGGTGATTAGGTTTTTAGGTTCTTTGTTGTGATGTAATGTCTTGTTATTGCTGTACTATTTTCTTCCATATATGACATATGAACATGTTTATTCATTTGTTCTCTGATCCATTGCCATAAGCTGTTTAATCTGCATATGTTTTTGCTCTGATACACTGATATTTGTTTGCTCTGAAACCATAATTATCCCCAGTGCTTATGTTTACTAACATAGGGGGAGAAAATTCATTTTGCTACTCTCTCCTGTTACTGCTTTTTGCATTAACTGACAAAGGGGGAGAGACATTATAACTTGTGGTAACTTTTACTGTGTTATTTCTGTTACTACTGCTGCTGCTTCTCTGCTGAAAATTGTTGCTCTGATGACTACTTAAATTACTCAGATATTATGCTCAGATATTATGCTCTGTTACCGGTACCTATTTTGGTAAATTCCTTGAAATTCTATACTCAAGTTAAAATTGTATGCTTGCCACTTATGCAAAAAGGGGGAGATTGTTGGACTTAAGTCCCCTAAATCCTAATTTTGACATAATTAACAAACATACAATGTTCATACATTATGTGATAAATCTAACATTTTAACTTAGTAAGATTTCAGGAACAACAATTCAACCCTACATACTTGAGACAATTGCTTGGAACTCAAGGAATCAACAAAAGTTGGAAAATCTACTGAGCAAATCGATTAGGCAATCGATTATGTAAAAGGGTTGTATGAAAGTTTGTAGTCTGTGATTAAACAATCGATTAGGCAATCGACTGGCACAATTATTGATAAAAATTGTGCAAGTTAGAGGCAAGCGTTTAGCACGATAATTGATTGGCACATCGATTGTTCAAATCACAAAGACTAAAGCTGATTAGATACATCGATAGAAAAATCGATTGTGCAAGTCACAGGGCCAAGCCAGTTAATACGCTAATCGATTGGCAAATCGATTTCGTAATACGCTAATCAATTGGCAAATCGATTTCGTAAATAAGATTTCATAAGGAACATGGTCTGTGACAAACACAATCGATTGGACAATCCATTGTGAAAAATTCCATTGAAACAAGTTTGGTATCAATCGATTAGGCAATCGATTGAACTGAACAAACTGGTAAAATCATTTTTCAGGAACATAACACTTAATCGATTGGCACATTGATTTACTTGAAATAAGCTAAATCTATGTTTTAAACCCAATCGATTGGCAAATCGATTGACACAAAAATTTGAGTTACAGGGAACACTCAATATATGGCCAAATCGATTATGTATATTAATGAATCGATTATGTGACTTAATGAATCGATTAGGTAATCGATTGTTTTGATCTCGTTGTTGGAACAAAACACCTTAAATCGATTATGCAATCGACTCACATATAAACTACACATAATCTTCTGAAAAGTGTATTAAAATAATCGATTAGGTAATCGATTAGTTTATATAGTTTCAAGATTCAAGAAAAACAAGACTTGCGATAATCGATTGGCAAATCGATTGAGCCTGTTTTATTACATTAATGAATCGATTGGGAAATCGATTTATATGTTGTTTTTCAGAAACTATATAAACGGTTTTCAATCACTTTCTCTAATAACTTTTTGATAACATTTGAATAACTTTTGATATTGCTTTTTCAGACACAGAACCAACGATTATTCATAATCAATAGAGAGCTAAAAAAGACATCTTGAGAGAAAAAGAGAATGATCTCATAAACACTCAAATGGACAAACAACTTCTTGTGTGAGATTCATTGCAAGTGATTGAGACCAAATTCTGTATATCTTTTATATTTTCTGTTACAAAGATTTTGTAAAGAAAGAACTGATAAAAATCCAGTAGTGAAACTGGTAGCTATCTTCATTGTTGAGAGGGCTCATCAAGAAGAAGCTTTACTGTGATCTTGGAAGAGTTTGTAGAGAAACTCTGGGATACAGTGGTTGCCAAATAGAATAGAGAGAGAGTTTTAAGATTGATAGGCCGGGAGCGCTGGAACATCTGTAAAACACTCTGAAAGATTCTGTTGAAAAAGGCCGAAATCGTTTAATTTCGGGACTGGACATAGGTCGTCAGATAGACGGCTGAACCAGTATAAAAATCGTGGTGCACTACTCTCTATCCCTTACTCTTTATTTCCATCTTACATAGTTTCATTGTATGATTGTATGATTAATCTTGATTGCATGCTTGTATATTGATTAATTTGTAGAACAATTACTGCATGTGCTGAACTAGTAATTAGTCAATACATGTAAGTGTGAACATTCGCTTAGAATCAATTCCTTGGGACCGTGATTGATCATTAGTTTAATAAAAGTGTTCTTTTGTTAAAATTGATTATCAATCTTGTTGAATTTTTTAAAAACCGTCATATACCGTTTCAGACAATAGAGGTCATATTTTTCAACACCTTTGTCTTTATAAAAAGTGTCTTATCAACATTTCCTTTTAAAAAATTTTCTTGTATAGGGATATTGCTGAGTTTTTCATACCAAGCTCTTGGAGCTTGTTTCGAACCATAGAGGGCTTTTGTTCGTTTAAACACATGGTTTGGAAATACATAATCTTCAAATCCTGGTGTTTGACTAACAAAGACTTCCTCTTGGATGTCTCCATTTAGAAAGGCACTTTTTACATCCATTTGATATAGTTTAAAGTCCATTATGAAAGCATAAGCAAGTAGGATTCTAATGGCTTCTAATCTAGTTACAGGGGCATTGGTTTCATCATAGTCAATGCCCTCCCCCTGGTTGTAACCTTTAGCCACTAGCCTAGCCTTATTCCTAGTTATTATCCCATTTTCATCCATTTTGTTTCTAAACACCCATCCAGTTCCTATGACATGTTTGTCTTCTGGTTTAGGAACTAGAATCCACACTTTGTTTCTCTCAAACTGATTGAGCTCTTCTTGCATGGCAACTATCCAGTCATGGTCCATAAGAGCTTCCTTTATGTTTTTGGGTTCTACTTGAGAAACAAAGGCTGTAAAGTTACAAAATTGTCTGAGGGATTTTCTAGTTGAAACCCCTTT